>NC_084548.2:60455000-60657500 GCF_033978685.3 Nerophis lumbriciformis
TATGTGTGCATGAAAGGGCATTTTATGACTTTTCTTAATTTGATTACATGCTATAGTGTGATTTTATTGTCATCATTTTATTGCATGATTTTTGTATCCCTTTAATTTAGGTAGCCAGGGACTGCAGATGGTAATTAGCTATTTAGCTATAATCTGGTACAGAACATATCTGTCTTTGTGCTTAATGTTTCTGTGCATTGTCCCTTCAAATAAAGACTAAACAATAAACAATGATGATTAACTTGTGTGATGACTATTATGCTGATAGTATATATTTGTACCATGAATTGATTAACGTGGACCCCGACTTAAACAAGTTGAAAAACTTATTCGGGTGTTACCATTTAGTGGTCAATTGTACGGAATATGTACTGTACAGTGCAATCTATTAATACAAGTCTCAATCAATCAATCAAAGCACTTTCATGTCTTCCTTTGAGCGCTATTCCGCGCACCGGCCATGTCTTAGCAAGCAAGGTTATTTATGTTGTTGCTATCCTTCTTTGTGGGGACATTGTTGATTGTCATGTACCAAAAATTATTCCCGGGCGTGGCACTGCTGCTGCTCACTGCTCCCCTCACCTCCCAGGGGGTGAACAAGGGGATGGGTCAAATGCAGGGGACAAATTTCACCACATCTCGTGTGTGTGTGTGTGTGACAATCATTGGTACTTTAACTTTAACTTTGTGGACGCCGTAAGTTTTTGCTGTCGTCCAGCATTGTTTCTGTTTACTTTGTAGCCAGTTCAGTTTTACTTTAGTTTTGCATAGCCATTGCCTTTTCCTTTCCCTTTTGTTCATTTTTGGTTTAAGCATTACATACCTGTTTACCTGCACACTACCCGCTGTGGTCTGCATATTGGGATCACAACAAACCATCCTCGTCTCACCCGACACATTCCGACTTTTACAAAGCTATTAACTACCTGCTGACATGGAGTATTACGTGGTTACCCTGCTAAGTTTTACACAACACAGACACGAAGCAACGGCACATTATTTGCAGATCATAACTATTGATTTGCAAGAAATATTTTTTGGACCAATGAGGTGAAGTTGCATAATTTCCCCCGGCACAGTGGTTGAAAAACACTGATCTAGAGCACGAAACTCATTTTCGAGAAATGGACCATTGACATTAGCATGAATTGCAAACTTATTTAGATATTTATTCACGCAGTTTAACCATTTTTTTTAGCAACTTTATTTCAACAGTATGGTGCAAAATTTCACATACAAAACAAACCCACTCTTTCAAAATAGCATATGAACATAAACAAATATATTTTAATGAGTATTACAAATATGGACATGAAAATATATTTTTCATACAATGTACCAAGATTTAAAAAAAAAAAAACTACAATAAAACGAAAGAGGGGAAAAAAACGTGCTTTAAATAGAATGAAACCAAAAATAAATAATTATACCATACATTAAATTTTGCTTTGATTAAAATTGTGTTCATGTTTTTAGAATGCAGAAAGTTTTCATAGCATTTTGTTACATTTTGTTCGTCATTCGTGAGTTATTAATTTTTTATTTTTTTTCAAAATTAAATAAAAAATAATATAACATAAAAGTTTTTTGAAAATAACATCGTAGAAACATGGCCATTTCTAATTTGAAATACAGTTAATGTTTATTAGGTTAAGCCAAAAGTTAAGTTTAAACTTTTGTGAACCGTTGTTTAAAATACATATAGAAAAACTGCCGTCCGATGGGGAACGTCAGTGGACTTTTGGCGCATGCGCAAGCTGATCGGGTAGCGACACTAATGTGCGCAAGTCCAAGCGTTGTTGGAGTGACAGTCGGGGCGGCCAATCACATTTTAGCAAGAATCTGCAACGTCAATCAATGAACTTGTGGGCGGTGTAAGGAAACCAGGCTTTAACTTGAAGCGCTAACTATGCTTGGAACGCCCGTTTGTCACTTTGTCTTTGTGCTTGATCCGTTGACATGTAATAAAGTGTACTATTGCTTTAGGATGGTATAAAAATACAGGGGAACAAAACAATTGCTATACTGTAACTACAGTAGATAGCGCGCTTTCGAAACCCCGCTAATGACGTGCCTACACGGCGGCCATCTTAGTAGGGGCAACTTCCCCTTTAAGGCAATGCAATACAATGCGTTCTGTATTGAAAAAAATATATAACTTGCCTATTTACCCTTAAATTCTTATTAGGTTTACTTTGTCTACATACAAACATGTATTGATACAAGTACCACAGCTGCTCATATGTACAGTATCATTCAAAAGTTTATACACAATTTTAATAACAGAGTAACATGAAAATATGTGTAAACTTTTGACAGATACTTTACATTGTCAGCTTGTTTACGTTTTTATTTAGGACTTCTAGCACATCCAGACAAATGAATCAAGACCACGGAGACAATGTGATTGCCCAAAACAAAACATAGCAATCGTTTAATATAAACAAAAATAATGTACATTACAGTACTGTAACAATCAAATACTCCCTTTAAGGCTGAAGTAAGTCATTCTAACACAGCTTGTATTGGCCCAAAGCAACATTTGGCAAACATTGATTAAACAGCAACAACACACAATCAGGAACACCTCTTCTTTTAGGATATTGAGTTAATATTAAAACCAAACAATATGGAAAAAACAATACTTTGAAGAGAGGCATGAATGAAGCACTGAAATACTTTGCATTTCCCCCCCCCAAAAAATGGCTTAAAATAAACCATATATTCATGGATGACGAAACTCCATTTTTTTCTGGCTCAAATGAGATACAAAGGTGTAGTATTTATCGTCAGTATCTTATGTAAATGCTCAATAAGCAGCTACGCCTTGTTATGCATGTTAGAATAGCAAAACAAAATCCTCAACACTAATTTTGTTACCTAGCTGCCATACAATGTCAGGCCTTAGATGCAGCATGACAACACATGTCATTGACCTACATTAAAATTACCTACTCACATTTATGGAAACGCCAATACCAAAGTCTAGGATTGTCAACTCTTCCAAATGTAAATCTCACGTTAATACGGCACTTCCTCAAATCGCATTCGTTACTTCCGATCCAAGAACAATGCGAGTCGAGCAAGGAGATAAAAAGCAGGACTGAGGACAAAGCATTTATGTGTCACATGGTAAAAGACAGAAGTACATCTTCACAAAGGCATCGACCAATATACTGTACTCTTGAGCACGTACTCTGAAATACTCACCAGCGTCCTTTGGTACCGCGGAACGGATCGTTAAGTATGTCCGAGTGGTAAAATCATTCAAAAGCAATCAGGAGGACAGACACAAAGTTGCAGAGCATTGATCGAGATGAGCACTGCTTTCACAACGTTTTGCACAATCAATACTGTTGCAGCAAAAGTCATTTAGTCATACCAAGTAGGGGTGTCCCGATACAGCTTTTTCACTTCCGACTATTGTCCGATATCAATATCAGGGTAATATTAGCATCATTTGCAAGTATAAATTAATTTAAGTTGGTCCTAGGTGTGCTGTAGTAGTTAGGAAATAGTCTTTGCCATTAGGTCGAACGTGCCAGTTTTGTCTCTCGTTGAGTCCTACAAAGTGTTTATACTGCAAGTATTGTACTTATTACACATCAGCTGTTTGATTGTAAACGTACATATAAGTTGTAGTTTTCATTTGCAAATTCGGAGGTGTTGAAATCGCCATGTAAAATCACTAATGCTAATCAATAGCATGTAAACTGCATACCCAGTGTAAATTAGCATCGAGCTAGCGCACTGGTTTTAAATGTTGGAATGTCACAGAGAAGTTATTTTGTATCCCATGTAACTTATATTGACATACTGTACTTTATACTTCTGTACTTCCAGTTTTTAGTAGTGATGTGTGATTTTCTTTCCGATCCGATACCAAGTAAAATTCAGGCTGGTAATGGCGATACCAATCCGATACAGATACTTTGTGCAAATATACCGTGTCTGCTAAAATAACATATACCGTATTTTTCGGACTGGGTGCGACTTATACTCAGGAGCGACTTATGTGTGAAATGATTAACACATGACCGTAAAATATCAAATAATATTATTTAGCTCATTCACGTAAGAGACTAGACGTATAAGATTTTATGGGATTTAGCGATTAGGAGTGACTGATTGTTTGGTAAACGTATAGCATGTTCTATATGTTATAGTTATTTGAATGACTCTTACCATAATATGTTACGTTAACATACCAGGCACGTTCTCAGTTGGTTATTTATGCCTCATATAACAATCACTTATTCAGCCTGTTGTTCACTATTCTTTATTTATTTTAAATTGCCTTTCAAATATCTATTCTTGATGTTGGGCTTTATCAAATAAATTTCCCCCAAAAATGCGACTTATATATGTTTTTTTCCTTCTTTATTGTGCATTTTCAGCCGGTGCGACTATACTCCGGAGCGACTTATACTCCGAAAAATACGGTATATCTAAAAAAATAAACAACAGTAAAATTGATCATGTAATGACAAATAGCTGACATTTTCTAACTAATAATAATTTACTTTGTCTTTAAATATATCTAATATCTGTTTTACTTGACTTTTCAGAATGCGGTCCTTGGTAGACAAAGTTTAGACACACCTGATCTAAAAATATTAGCAGCTCTCAAAATTAAAATGAATTATATCTAAAACATAAACAAAGTTTAGTTAGTTCATTGAAAAATAAAATAATTTGAAAAATGACATGTAAAATGTAAACAAAAGAGAAAAAAAATCGGTGTGTAATGACAAAAAGCTGAAATGTTCTAATCAAATCTTACCCAATATTTGTTATTAGCATTTTTATTTTTAAATTAAAAAAAAATATCAATATGGGCACCGCATACTTGGCCCTTGGTGGAAAAAGTTTCAGCACCCCTGAACTAAAATATCAAAAGAATCAATATTTTGATTGAAAAATCAATAATATAGCATAAAGATCTGGTATCGGCAGTATCGATATTTCAGTGTCGATGCACACATCGCTAGTTTTAATGTTTTAAACACTCTCAAATGGAGATAATCTGGTATCTGTTTGCTAAAATTGCAGGAAGAGTCGTTAGCAGGAACAGAACAGGCTGCTTGTGTCGGAGTTCTTCTATCAGATGTTTGTTGATGCAGGCTGAAATGATCAGATACCAGTTTTATTGCTGGTATCGGACAAATATCTGATAACAATATTGAATCGGTACACCCCTCGTCATAACTATTCATTATTCTTCTGCGTATTGAATCATACATCAAAGGGTAACAAAAAAAATACAAAGTGCATTTAGGAATGCTAGATGTACCTTAAGTGAAATATTAAAATATATTTAATTTTATGATACAATGGCTTCTAAAGCTACATGAACCTGGTAGGTCATTTCTCCTCAACAAAAGGAGGCAATACAATTCACAAGTAAAGAGAAACTAAAACACTTTTAGCGAAGAGAAATGTAATGTCCACCTTTTTGCTCCTTTTAATACGCACACCTGAAACACACCATGAAATAACAGCATGAGATTCAAAAACTGTTGAGATTAGGTGGACCTTTGAAGCGGAGACGTTTGATTGGCCGATTCTAATTACAGCTAGCAAAATGTATCTGAAAGGGGGAGTTGGCTTTATTTTATATATAGAACAATTATCTTCAAGTACAGTCGTCCCATGCCATATGTGTGGCTTCACGACATTGCAGATCCAAATATAGACCGTAAATTCCGGACTCTAGGCCGCTACTTTTTTCTTACGCTTTGAACCCTGAGGCTTATGAAACGGTGCCCTAATTTATGGATTTTTCTTCGACGACGGCCATAAATCATGAACAGGTGTGTTACTGTTTGTGCTATTGCGCCATCTTTTGAACAAGTTCGCTCACAGCAGGTGCCGCCATGCTTCGGTGTTCTTTTTATTTAGTGCTTTCAACCTGAAGTAGAAGTGCCGTTTCGTCTCCGAGCCGTCCGTAGCGTTTCTGATCGAATGGATTCTTCATTCGTCACTTGAAGCAATGTTTGTAAGTTTTACAATATTACTAAAACTATTCTTACTTACTAAACCGTCTCATGTGTGATGTCTGTAGGAGTGTGTTCATGCATATTTGTACGTGCTAGCATAGTTTTTTGAAGCTAGCGTCGTAGAATTAGCTAATATGCTAACATGTTTACGAGTGTCTGTGTTCGTATTATTAACTTACAACGGCATTCTTTTTAAAGTGTTTGTTTCACAATTTCCTCACTAAATTCACCAAAATGTCACCGTGGAGTTATTGAGTGTGTTTAACTGATTGGAGAGCTAGCTTCCGCAGCTAGTGGGTCCATGACGATGACTTCTGTTTGGTTTGATCAGCCGTTTTACTGCCGCGTTACAGACATTGTTTGGAAATAATTAAGGTATGTAAATAAACATTTAATAAATATTTATGTGTAAATAACTCATTTCACAACGTAGATATCTGCGGATTATAGTCCAGTGCGGCTAATATATGGACAATATTTTTTCTTCTTCTAAAATTTAGTGGGTGCGATGCAGTCTATAGTCCGGAAAATAAGGCATATCTTTTAAAGCATTTTGTACATATTTGTTGCCTAAATCCAGTGTTTATATTAAGCCTTATTTATTTTATGTCTTATACATATTGGAGTGCAGTATTTGTCTTATTTTCTATTATTATTTTGTGGCGATCAATAAAGCTATTCACCAAGTGGCACTTAAGTTTCCGGGTTAAGGGTGAACAATGCTAACAAAATGGCGGCTATTCTTGGCGCTAACCTCACCGAGACTATAATTAGACCAACTTTGTGATGCAATTCATCTTCAACCCCTGCCTCATCAATAACACTGCTCCACATTGGTGAGCCTTGAGCAAAGTCAAAAGACGAGACAAAGCGGTACTGGCGCGCCACTTATTGCTAACAAGGCTGTTATTAGCACCAATGTGACAATGACAACGTGCTAACAACACGGAATGCTAACAACAGAGCTAATGGTCGTAGTTGCGATGATCGAGTTGACCAGGTTTTTACAAAATAATGTATGCCTGTGGTTTCAGCACATGAAGCCCAGTTCTAACTACTACTAATTACCATACTTGCCAAACCTCCCGATTTTCCCGGGAGACTCACGAATTTCAGTGCCCCTCCCGAAAATCTCCCGGGGCAAACATTCTCCCGATTTCCACCCGGACAACAGTATTGGGGGCGTGCCTTAAAGGCACTGCCTTTAGCGTCCTCTACAACCTGTCGTCACGGCCGCTTTTCCTCCATACAAACAGCGTGCCGGCCCAGTCACGTAATATATGCGGCTTTTACACACACATGAGTGAATGCCCTGTATACTTGATCAACAGCCATACAGGTCACACTGAGGGTGGCCGTATAAACAACTTTAACACTGTTACAAATATGCGCCACACTGTGAGCTCACACCAAGCAAGAATGACAAACACATTTCGGGAGAACATCCGCACCGTAACACAACATAAACACAACAGAACAAATACCCAGAATCCCTTGCAGCACCAACTCTTCCAGGACGCTACAATATACACCCCCGCTACCACCAAACCCTGCCCCCCCCATCTCCCGAATTCGGAGGTCTCGAGGTTGGCAAGTATGCTAATTACCCAGGATGTGATGAAGTATTTCCACGTAGTGGTCGTGTTGTAGTGGCCGGGGGACTGTCATAACAATGACACTTGAGTACCAGTGAGTACTGTAATCTACAGTAGAACACACTCAAGGTTAGTGTAAAGGTGACTATCCATCCATCCATCCATCCATCCATTTTCTACCGCTTATTCCCTTTGGAGTCGCGGGGGGCGCTGGAGCCTATCTCAGCTACAATCGGGCGGAAGGCGGGGTACACCCTGGACTAGTTGCCACCTCATCGCAGGGCCAACACAGATAGACAGACAACATTCACACTCACATCCACACACTAGGGCCAATTTAGTGTTGCCAATCAACTTATCCCCAGGTGCATGTTTTTGGAGGTGGGAGGAAGCCGGAGTACCCGGAGGGAACCCACGCAGTCACGGGGAGAACATGCAAACTCCACACAGAAAGATCCCGAGCCCGGGATTGAACCCAAGACTACTCAGGACGTAAAGGTGACTATATGAATGTTATTTAAACTTTAGAGGGCTGTGATTATGTTAAAAAAACATACTTAGAAAGTCATAAGGTTTATGCTCTAATGATGAAAATATTTACTAACAATAATCCTAATTGGTGTAAATTTGTTTACCACGGTCAGACCTGGAACCAATTAGCCACAATAGACAAGGGACGACTGTACTGTACATCAACATTTTCTACCTGTTAGGTAATGATTAATCCTTAAAACAGTAACCCCAAAACCCGTAAGAATAAAACGTGTCGATCATCTTCGATTTTGAATGATCAAGACATTCGTCGTCCCTTTAAAAAAGGACGAAAAGGTCTCCTGCGAAGACATTAGGACGGGAGAAACAATCAGTCGCATGACTGCAGCAAGATGGCGTAGGCGTGTGCTTTAAAGTCTAACAGTCCAGTGTTCAATAGCAAACGATGGAGATCTTTAAACACCGTGTGGACCTCCTTAGTCCAGTGTGAGGACGGTTTTAGATCAACACGTCAGTGTCTTTGAGGGGACGTCAGAGTCTAGTTGAATGTGCAGCGAACAGGACGTCTACCTCTTGTAGTGGCTGGGAGCGTCTGCAAACACGTACTTCAGTCTATAAGCTTCAGCCAGCAGGAGGCCCACTTCCTCATTGCCCCAGTGGATTGTGGGAAGGTTCTGCAGTAGTATCAGAAGGCCCTAAAGAGCAGAAGGAAAATAACGCTGAAAAGGTTCCGCGTGAAGTTCAATGTATTTTAGCGTCAGTATAAAATCATAAAAAAACGCTACATTTACTGAAGTAAATTTTGGATAATGTACTTTTAGGGCAACATACTTTTACTTAAAGGCCTACTGAAACCCACTACTACCGACCACGCAGTCTGATAGTTTATATATCAATGATGAAATCTTAACATTGCAACACATGCCAATACGGCCGGGTTAGCTTACTAAAGCGCAATTTTAAATTTCACACGAAATATCCTGCTGAAAACGTCTCGGTATGATGACGTCAGCGCGTGACGTCACGGATTGTGGAGGACATTTTGGGACAGCATGGTGGCCAGCTATTAAGTCGTCTGTTTTCATCGCAAAATTCCACAGTATTCTGGACATCTGTGTTGGTGAATCTTTTGCAATTTGTTCAATGAACAATGGAGACAGCAAGGAAGAAAGCTGTAGGTGGGAAGCGGTGTATTGCGGCCGACTGCAGCAAAACAAACACAGCCGGTGTTTCATTGTTTACATTCCCGGAAGATGACAGTCAAGCTTTACCATTGGCCTGTGGAGAACTGGGACAACAGAGACTCTTACCAGGAGGACTTTGAGTTGGATGTGCAGACACGGTACCGTGAGTACGCATGCAGCTGCGGCTTCCAAACATTTGATCGCTTGCCCGTACGTGCGTGCCGCTATGTGCATGTCACATACGTAACTTTGGGGACTTTGGGGGAATATATGTGCTGTATGAACTTTGGGGAGGTGAACGGTACTTTGGGCTGTGGGATTGAGTGTGTTGTGCAGGTGTTTGAGTTGTATTGGCGGGTTATATGGACGGGAGGGGGGAGGTGTTTGTTATGCGGGATTAATTTGTGGCATATTAAATATAAGCCCGGTTGTGTTGTGGTTAATAGAGTATATATATGTCTTGTGTTTATTTACTGTTTTAGTCATTCCCAGCTGAATATCAGGTCCCACCCGCCTCTAACAGCATCTTCCCTATCTGAATCGCTCCCACTGGCCTCTAGTCCTTCACTCTCACTTTCCTCATCCACAAATCTTTCATCCTCGCTCAAATTAATGGGGAAATTGTCGCTTTCTCGGTCCGAAACGCTCTCGCTGCTGGTGGCCATGATTGTAAACAATGTGCAGATGTGAGGAGCTCCACAACCTGTGACGTCACGCTACTCGTCTGCTACTTCCGGTACAGGCAAGGCTTTTTTATCAGCAACCAAAAGTTGCGAACTTTATCGTCGATGTTCTCTACTAAATCCTTTCAGCAAAAATATGGCAATATCGCGAAATGATCAAGTATGACACATAGAATGGACCTGCTATCCCCATTTAAATAAGAAAATCGCATTTCAGTAGGCCTTTCAGTAGGCCTTTCAGTATTTTTGAGAAGAAACACTACTGACTGGAGGACGAGGCGAAACATGTGACACACCGAGTGAGAACAAGCAGGAGCATATCAGAAGGCATGCTAATCGCTAAGCTAGCTTGGACCATGAGAAGAAATAAGTGAAGTGAAGTGAATTATATTTATATAGCGCTTTTCTCTAGTAACTCAAAGCGCTTTTACATAGTGAAACCCAAAATCTAAGTTACATTTAAACCAGTGTGGGTGGCACTGGGAGCAGGTGGGTAAAGTATCTTGCCCAAGGACACAACGGCAGTGACTCGGATGGCGAAGGCGGGGATCGAAACTGGAATCCTCAAGCTGCTGGCACGGCCACTCTACCAACCGAGCTATACCGCCCCGTGTAAATAAGTGCTTAGTAAAGTTTAAAAAGTGTAGATGGAAGCAGTTATTAACAGGAAGTGAACAAGTAGATCAATAAGAGTTCTAGAGAGGTTAATATAACGATGTCTGTTGCTGTGTAGCAACAAGGGGATGGGCGGATCCAGGGCCGGCCCGTGGCATAGGCCGTATAGGCAAATGCTAAGGGCGCCGTCCATCAGGGGGCGCCACGCCAGTGCCACAAATGTTGGAGAAAAAAAAAAGAAAAAAAAGTTGGTACTATTATTTCTAAATACAAAAAATAATCCCACGTTAATTAAAATGCAAAGTAAAGCCTATTTAATAGAAATATTATTTGTTACAACATTACGCCCCCCCGCACGGTGCGCCCCCTCCCTTCCCGTGTCATGACTCTTTTTGGACGTCACCACATCAAAAAATCAACACAAGATGTCAAAACGGCCAAAACTGTCAGGTGCCCAGGGAAGAAAAAATAGAAAAGAAGAAGAGGAGAAACGAGAAAAGACAGAGGTAGCAGGTAGGTAACGTTAGCCTACATGAAATTATTTGTCTGTTACAGAATGTGATAGTAACCTGGCTTTTTAGCATTAAGCTAATATGTTACATGATTCGGCAATTGCTAATCAATAAATAGCTAGTTCTGTTTTAACATCGGGTTAATATTGTGGAGGGGGCTAAATTGTTATGGAAAATAACGTTAGGTAATTACAGTACTCCCACCTTACATTCCTCAGGGACATTTGTATTAGATCTTTTAAGCAGGTGTTTTTTGTTTACATTGTTATTGCCTTCTGGTTAGCTAATGTTTGCCCCGCAGGTAATAGTCACTTTTCCACCCCTTTATATATTAGGTATAGTTGTAAGTTAAAAAAAAGGTCAAAGACAAAGCTATTCGGTTTCTTGTGAGTATATACACTTCACTGCCGATGTGGGGGGGGCGCCACCTAAAATCTTGCCTAGGGCGCCAGATTGGTTAGGGCCGGGCCTGGGCGGATCCATCCATGTATCTGTAGTGTCGATACCAAAGGTAGTATCAGTATCAGGGCTGCAACGATACATCAACTAAATCGATTCGTTCGATTCGAAAAAAGCTTCGATTTATGTTACTTTGATTAATTGTTTAGTAAATGTAACTAACAAAAATGATGAAACCCAGACCGAATAAAAGAAGGTAAAGCAAGATACAAGGTAAATTAAAGAAAAAGTTAAATATAAAAAGGTAAACAGCAGGTAATGAGGGGAAAAGAAGGTGAATTAAAAAAAAAAAAAAAAGGTAAGTAGAAGGTAGAAAAAAGGTAATAAAAGATAAATGGAAGGTAAATGAAGGTAAAAAAAAGAACAAGAAGGTGAATAGAAGGTAAATAGATATCGAAGGTATCGAAGTTTATGGTAACCAGAAAAATTTTTGTTTATTCTAACTATTTCCCCTGAAATACGCATTGAGACTATAAAGTGTGTTTTATCCGATTACTAAAGCAAACTAATCGATACAGCACTCGATAGCTGCAGCCCTAATCAGTATATGATCGACACAGATCAGATCAATATTGTTATTTTTACAATTAAAAAAAAGTGTTGTTTTTGTTCACAGATACAATCTGAGGGAATAACTCCCTGGACACAGGAGGACCTCGAGGACAAAAAAAAAGTATTTAAAAGAGTAGCAGATAGGAGTTTTTACTTTTGTTTAGTTATTGTGTACTATATATTTGTTTTGGTAAAACAATTGTATGTAATCAAATAGAATAAGGATGTAGTTAAAATATTGTGTTGATATTGTTACACCGTCAACAGCACTCAGCATAAATACATAAAATATTTACAGTTAATACATGTGATCGGTATCGGCCGACCTCACTCATGGATGATTGTATGGAAATCGGCAGCAAGAAACTCTGATCCCAAGTTTTTACGATTTAGAAATTTAGGCGACACTTATTTCAAGTTTTATAATTTTTAAGTATGGTGGAAAATAAAAAAGAAGCATACCTGGAAGTCAATCATGGAGAGGATTTCTTTGCGCCACTCAATGAGGAACGCAGCGCAGACGTACAAGTGAAAGTGGGAGAATCCTTCGGATTCAGCCTAGGATAAGACAAAGTGAAGAGGATAAACACACATTTAACATTTAAATTCAACATAGCGACATAAAAATGTACTGAACATATTAAGACCGCCACAAGTAAAACATTGTTCTAATGTTTTTTTTGTTTTGTTTTTTTTGCGATACAGTAATGTGCTGCTGTTTCTTGGCAATGCACAAAACTCCATCATCCATCCATCAATCCATTTTCTACCGCATCATTTCACATAAAAATAGAGTTTGACATTTAAACAACAGGCGTCTATAGTTCGTCAGCACAGACTGCAGAGCAGCAGACTGGTTAGTAGTAAAAAGTTAGCATCAATATTAAGTTCGACAGAATTTGGTGAATATATGTCTCGGTAGAAATGCATTTGCTGCCGTCTGTCAATTTTGTTACGTTAAAATCTAAGTTGTTAAATGTTTGCACAAGCTTACCGTGATTGCAATGCTAGTTTCCATTAGCCTGTCAATGAGGCCGTCCATTGTATATTAGCATTAAGCTAATATACAATGGAATTTCAGTTTATAGCAGGATTCTTACAAACATGTGCACTTTATGTGAAAATGAAATGTACTTTCCTATGTGTGCTTAGTTTTATAGACATTTAATTGTGGGGGATATCAATCAACTCTAATTTATAGGACTGTTTACACATCTGCCAAATAAATTACAGCATTTAGAGAGGGCAGAATACTATGTCAATAAACCAGGGGTGTTACATTGTAATTGAAAAAACCCTCAAAACAATATAATCTAACGTAGATATGTTGATACTATTTACTAAAAAACGTATATGTAAAACCTATTAGCATTTAGAAATGAAAATACAAAACCCAAAACTAGCGAAGTTGGCACGTTGTGTAAATTGTAAATAAAAACAGAATACAATGATTTGCAAATCCTTTTCAACCCATATTCAATTGAATAGACTGCAAAGACAAGATATTTAACGTTCTAACTGGAAAACTTTGTTATTTTATGCAAATATTGGCTCATTTGAAATTTGATGCCTGTATTATGTTTCAAAAAAGCTGGCAAAAGTGGCGAAAGAGACTGAAAAAATTGAGGAATGCTCATCAAACACTTATTTGGAACATCACACAGGTGAACAGGCTAATTGGGAACAGGTGGGTGCCATGATTGAGTATAAAAGCAGCTTCCAAGAAATGCTCAGTCATTCTCAAACGAGGATGGGGCGAGGGTCACCACTTTGTGAACAAATGCGTGAGCAAATTGTCCAACAGTTTAAGAACAACATTTCTCAACGAGCTATTGCAAGGAATTTAGGGATTTCACCATCTACGGTCCGTAATATCATCAAAAGGTTTAGAGAATCTAGCGAAATCACTGCACGTAAGCGGCAATGCTCGAGACCTTCGATCCCTCAGGCCGTACTGCATCAAAAAAACGACGTCAGTGTGCAAATGATATCACCACATGGACTCAGGAACATTTCAGAAAACCACTGTCAGTAACTACAGTTGGTCGCTACATCGGTAAATGCAAGTTACAACTCTACTATACAAAGCGAAAGCCATATATCAACAACACCCAGAAATGCCGCCGGCTTCGCTGGGCCCGAGCTCATCTAAGATGGACTGATGCAAAGTGTAAAAGTGTTCTGTGGTCCGACGAGTCCCAATTTCAAATTGTTTTTGGAAACTGAACGTCGTGTCCTCCGGACAAAAGAGGAAAAGAACCATTCGGACTGTTATAGGCGTTCAAAAGCCAGCATCTGTGATGGTATGGGGGTGTATTAGTGCCCAAGGCATGGGTAACTTACATATCTGTGAAGGCACCATTAATGCTGAAAGGTGCATAGAGGTTTTGGAGCAACATATGTTGCCATCCAAGCGACGTCTTTTTCATGGATGCCCCTGCTTATTCCAGCAAAACAATGCCAAGCCACATTCTGCACGTGTTACAACAGCGTGGCTTCATAGTAAAATAGTGCGGGTACTAGACTGGCCTGCCTGTAGTCCAGACCTGTCTCCCATTGAAAATGTGTGACGCAATATGAAGCCTAAAATACCACAATGGAGACCACGGGCTGTTAAACAACTTAAGCTGTACATCAAGCAAGAATGGGAAAGAATTCCACCTGAAAAGCTTAAAAAATTGGTCTCCTCAGTTCCCAGACGTTTACTGAGTGTTGTTAAAAGGAAAGGCCATGTAACACAGTGAAAAAAATGCCCCCGTCAACTTTTTTTGCAATGTGTTGCTGCCATTAAATTCAAAGTTTATGATTATTTGCAAAAAAAAAAAAAGTTTCTCAGTTCGAACATTAAATATCTTTTCTTTGCAGTCTATTCAATTGAATATAAGTCGAAAAGGACTTGCAAACCATTGTATTCCGTTTTTATTTAGAAATTACACAACGTGCCAACGTCACTGGTTTTGTACATTCGTCATAGCCAATTATATGTTAGTGTTCTTTTGACAGTGTTCTGGCCACGCCCCCGCCGTCACAAACTGATTGGCGGTCTGTGGTTACTGCTGAACAGTGTACATTCTTGGCCAATGGAAGGTGCGGCATACTCCACCTGGTAGGTGTCCCACAGACGGATGGTGCAACGCAGTGGAAGTTCCCTCATCAACAGATTGTTCATCCAGCGGAAGGCAAACTGTAAATACTCCACCTCATACTTTTTGAAATGATTGTGAATGTCCTCTGAAAACAGAAACAACAGTGAGTTCAAATGGCGTTCCTTCACTTTCTGCCTGAAAGAGCTTGTGAACCAAGAATGAAAAAAAGGATGACAGGAGGATTCAGGTTTTATTGTGGTTGGCGGATGACGAAGGAGAGACTCACCATCAATTCGGCTGACAAGCTCCTCCAAAGCTTTGACTTTGTTCTGGATTCCCGGCTGAGCAAAGGTGTAGTTGTCCTAAAAACGACAGCAGCTTCACAAACCAAGCACATTTGAGGAAAACAAGCGTGCAGACCTGTATTCCATCCAGCAGCTTGCTCATGCACCAGAAGCTGTCCGCTTCGATGTTTCTTTGCGTGTCCAGAGGCAGGGCAGCGACCTCAAAGTTCTCCATGTCCTCCACTGGAAGAACCGATAACAACTCATTCACTACGTTTCCATACACTAAATTAGTCTGATTTCTCAAATAGTTTTTTTTTGTTGTATTTTCACACCTCTGTGTAGGGTTGTATGGTATACCGGTAGTAGTATAGTACCGCGATACTAATGAATCATATTCTGTATTATACCGCCTCTAAAAAGTGCCAGTCCTCGCCCCCTTTTTTTTAATGGTCAAGAGCACGTCATGACATTGCTGGTTTTCCGAGCAGAGGAGCATATTCGGCAGCGCACACACACAGAGTACTTACAAACCCCGTTTCCATATGAGTTGGGAAATTGTGTTAGATGTAAATATAAACAGAATACAATGATTTGCAAATCCTTTTCAACCCATATTCAATTGAATGCACTACAAAGACAAGATATTTGATGTTCAAACTCATAAACTTTATTTTTTTTTGCAAATAATTAACTTAGAATTTCATGGCTGCAACACGTGCCAAAGTAGTTGGGAAAGGGCATGTTCACCACTGTGTTACATGGCCTTTCCTTTTAAGAACACTCAGTAAACATTTGGGAACTGAGGAGACACATTTTTTAAGCTTCTCAGGTGGAATTCTTTCCCATTCTTGCTTGATGTACAGCTTAAGTTGTTCAACAGTCCGGGGGTCTCCATTGTGGTATTTTAGGCTTCATAATGCACCACACATTTTCAATGGGAGACAGGTCTGGACTACAGGCAGGCCAGTCTAGTACCCGCACTCTTTTACTATGAAGCCACGTTGATGTAACACGTGGCTTGGCATTGTCTTGCTGAAATAAGCAGGGGCGTCCATGGTAACGTTGCTTGGATGGCAACATATGTTGCTCCAAAACCTGTATGTACCTTTCAGCATTAATGGCGCCTTCACAGATGTGTAAGTTACCCATGTCTTGGGCACTAATACACCCCCATACCATCACAGATAAGGGCTTTTCAACTTTGCGCCTATAACAATCCGGATGGTTCTTTTCCTCTTTGGTCCGGAGGACACGACATCCACAGTTTCCAAAAACAATTTGAAATGTGGACTCGTCAGAACACTTTTCCACTTTGTATCAGTCTATCATAGATGAGCTCAGGCCCAGCGAAGCTGACGGCGTTTCTGGGTGTTGTTGATAAACGGTTTTCGCCTTGCATAGGAGAGTTTTAACTTGCATTTGCACATGTAGCGACCAACTGTAGTTACTGACAGTGGGTTTCTGAAGTGTTCCTGAGCCCATTTGGTGATATCCTTTACACATTGATGTCGCTTGTTGATGCAGTACAGCCTGAGGGATCGAAAGTCACGGGCTTAGCTGCTTACGTGCAGTGATTTCTCCAGATTCTCTGAACCCTTTGATGACATTACGGACCATAGACGGTGAAATGCCTAAATTCCTTGCAATAGCTGGTTGAGAAAGGTTTTTCTTAAACTGTTCAACAATTTGCTTACGCATTTGTTGACAAAGTGGTGACCCTCGACCCATCCTTGTTTGTGAATGACTGAGCATTTCATGGAATCTACTTTTAAACCCAATCATGGCACCCACCTGTTCGATGTTCCAAAAAAGTGTTTGATGAGCATTCCTCAACTTTATCAGTATTTATTGCCACCTTTCCCAACTTCTCTGTCACGTGTTGCTGGCATCAAATTCTAAAGTTAATGATTATTTGCAAAAAAAAAAAAGTTTATCAGTTTGAACATCAAATATGTTGTCTTTGTAGCATATTCAACTGAATATGGGTTGAAAATGATTTGCAAATCATTGTATTCCGTTTATATTTACATCGAACACAATTTCCCAACTCATATGGAAACGGGGTTTGTACATTCTGGGTGTCTCATTCAGTAAAAAAATTTAACATTTCATTCTGTTTTTTAAGGCGGTCTGTCATAACGTTTTTAGCATTCAAATCAGACATTATTGTGAGGTTTTGTATTAGTGTTCCTAAAAATAGATAAACCAGCTCCCAGACACATTTTTTCCTCTAAACTGCATTAGAGAATCGATAATTTTTCCCATCTCTACTCGAGACCGATACAAATTGAGGTGCAACAGGTCATTGACAATTGTCGACAGCAGTCACTCGGAATTCTACGGTTGGAAGCGAGTCAGCACGGCCACTCGCAACAACATCGCAGGTGAAAACATGTCAAGTGTGGGGACATTTCACCCTAACCTTGTTCAAGACACGGATGCCTTGCTCATTCTGCAGAGCGGACGTTGTTATTTTATGGCAGTACATCTGTGGTACGGAAACATTCAAAGCGGAGGCATGACGTCGGACATCTGGAGGATGCCATCTCAACTCGGTAAGATAGTTAGCTTGTTACCTCATACTTGCCAACCTTGAGACCTCCGATTTTGGGAGGTGGGGGGTGGGGGGTGTGGGGCGGGGGGCGTGGTTAAGATATATATATATATATATATATATATATATATAAGAAATACTTGACTTTCAGTGAATTCTAGCTATATATATATTTTATTACATACATATATATATATATATAAATAAATAAATAAATAAAATAAATACTTGAATTTCAGTGTTCATTTATTTACACATATACACACACATAACACTCATCTACTCATTGTTGAGTTACGGGTTGAATTGTCCATCCTTGTTCTATTCTCTGTCACTATTTCAGAACACACACATTATACAAATATACATTTTAAAATCAATAAGAAAACGGGAGCTCTAATTTGGGAGTCTGAATTAGGATCAGAAGTTCCTATATAATCATTGCGCACTCACGTCGCCTTTTTGTATTGATTACTGCAGCTGTGCACTGGATTCATTCACAAATACAAACTACAACTCACAAACACTTTAGAGTTAGGCTCCACCGTCAGAATGTGTACTTAAACTTATAAAGATCACATGGATATTATTCAGTGAGTTGATTCACCAAAACTAACCTGTTTTACAGGAGGAAAAAGCACACAGGACGTTTCAATTGTTCACAGACTGGTCGCGCTCATCAGAATGACAAGACACTTCCGGTCTGCAGGTGATAGCATTCAATTGGGAAGAAACGCCCTACTGCCCCCTACTGACCAATGTGAATACTGATAAATGTGTAATGACAGCTCCAAAAACGAATTCAAACCACAAAATAAAATAAATAAATCAACACAAAAATGTGACACATTATGGGTGGGTCACATATGCATGTACAGTAGATGGCAGTATTGCCCTGTTTAAAAGTGTCACAACATTGCTGTTTACGGCAGACGAACTGCTTTACGGTAGACGAAAACTTGACTGCTGTTGTTGTGTGTTGTTACCGCGCTGGGAGGACGTTAATGAAACTGCCTAACAATAAACCTACATAAGAAACCAAGAACTCGCCCTCGATCATTAGCTGTTTATATTGTGGGAAAGCGGACATGTGAACAGGCTGTCAACACGTCACTCAGGTCCGCATGGAGATGGAGGCCACGCCGCCTCCATCTCCGCCTCAATTTCGGGAGATTTTCGGGAGAAAATATGTCCCGGGAGGTTTTCGGGAGAGGCGCTGAATTTCGGGAGTCTTGGCAAGTATGTGTTACCTTGCTAGCTAGCTAACAAGTGTGAGACCAAGTGTGGATTTAACTATCATTTTAGCCAAGGTGCACCAGCTAAACTTTGTCTAAATCAATTCAAGCACAATCTGAAATTTTAGTTATAAAAAATTTGCCTCATCGGAGTGTTTTCATTTATCTGAGCTTATCGGATTTAATGGTATGTTGTCATAATTCCTCGATAATTATCTGTGGGATATTTATCGTGCACCCCTAACAGAAAAAACGAGGGGCAGAGGTAGGAAAGCACAACAATCAGTGGGCAGATTTTCCTCCTGGCAACTTACTGACAAACTCGGAGAGAAAGACAACAAAGAAGGGTGTGACCAGATCATTGATTCCTTGGACATAACCACTGGCCGGGTGTCGAATTGCCCAGATGAAGAGAATACGCTCAAACACCTGAAGGCAAGAGAGGTGACAAAACTACCTGTAGAAAGATCCTGATAAAGTTCTGGTCAAACGTACGAAAGAATGTGTTAAACAACAGTAATCACATTTACAGCAGCTGACGCATACTTGAAGACTAATGGGATTCTAGTATGAAGCTTTTGAGGGCAAAGAAATCTAAAGCCCAAAACCACATTTTTAGAAGTTCTGTATTAAAGATGGCGTATGTCACATGTTTGCTCACAATGAAGGGTCAGAGAAGGTATTTTATTGCTTATTCAGCGGTTACCTCTTGCACAACAGGCTGCTGGAACAATGGAATGAGAGGGTTGGTCCTTGGAATGTCGATGTGAATCTACAGAAAGGAGACAAATTGATGTCCAGACTTCTATTTTATGTCTTAGCACAGTGGTACCCCGCAATACGAGTCCCTCGTTCTTCGGGATATGAGCTGTCTCTCTGCTATTTGCGATGCTCGGGTGTCACGAGCCCTCCCACCACTAGTTGGTGTAGTCAATGTCATAGTCAACTGTAATATCCAACAAACACATCCGCTCTTATTCGCGAGCATTAGTTTCTAGCCAGAGATGGACATACAGTCATGGCCAAAAATATTGGCACCCCTGCATTTCTCCCAGAAAATTGTTAAAATTACAAATGCTTTGGTATTAACGTGTTTATTTATTTTGTTTGCATTGGAACAACACCCACCCCCTCAAAAAAACAAATCTGATATTTTACACAGAACTCCAAAAATGGACTGGACACAATTATTGGCACCCTCAACTTAATATTTTGTAGCACACCCTTTGGAAAAAAAATAACTGAAATGAATCGCTTCCTGTAACCCTCAATGAGTTTCTTACACCTTGCTACTGGAATTTTGGACCACTCTTCTTTTGTAAACTGCTTCAGGTCTCTCAGATTTGAAGGGTGCATTCTCCTTACTGCTGTTTTTTTTAGATCTCTCCACAGATGTTCTATAGGATTTACATCTGGACTCTTTGATGGCCACTTCAGGACTCTCCAGCGCTTTGTCTAATGCCATTTTTGCGTGCTTTTTGAAGTATGCTTTGGGTCGTTGTCCTGCTGGAAGACTCATGACCTCTGACGGAGACCCAGCTTTCTGACACCGGGCCCTACATTATGCCCCAAAATTATTTGGTAGTCCTCAGATTTCATGATGCCATGCACACAGTCAAAGCATCCGGTACCAGAAGCAGCAAAGCAACCTCAAAACATCAGTGAACCTCCACCATGTTTGACTGTAGGTGTGGTGTTCTTTTCTTTGAAGGCCTCATTTTGTTTTCTGTAAACTGTGTGATGATGTGCTTTACCAAAAAGCTTCACTTTAGTCTCATCTGTCCACAGGATGTTCTCCCTGTAGGATTTTGGCTTCCTCAGGTAAGTTTTTGCAAACTCCAGTCTTGCTTTTTTGCCTGGGTCTCCTACCATAGCATCCCTTTTCATTGAGATGGCGACGGATAGTGCGAGCTGACACTATTGTACCCTGTCTGCAGGTCAGCTTGAATTTGTTTGGAAGTGGATCGAGGTTCTTTATCCACAATTCTAACAATCCTTCGTTGCAGTCTTTCATCAATATTTATCTTCAATCCACGTCCAGGTAGGTTAGCTACAGTGCCATAGGCTTTAAAGTTCTTGATGACATTGCGCACAGTAGACACATGAACGTTTAGATCTCTGGAGATGAACTTGTAGCCTTGAGATTGTCCATGCTTTTCCACAATCTTGGTTCTCAAATCTTCTGAGAGTTCATTGTTCTTCTTTTCTTTTCTCCATGCCCCGTGTGGTACACACAACACAAAGGTTGAGTCAACTTTTCTCCATTTGAACTGGCTGCAAGTGTGATTTCTATATCGCCAGCACCTGTTACTTGCTACAGGTGAGTTTAATTACAAATTAAAGAAGCATCACATCCTTAGAATACAAATATTTCTTACAATTTTGAAATTTGTCCAGTCCATTTTTAAGTTAAAGTTAAAGTACCAATGATTGTCACACACACACTAGGTGTGGTGAAATGTGTCCTCTGCATTTGACCCATCCCCTTGTTCACCCCCTGGGAGGTAAGGGGAGCAGTGAGCAGCAGCGGTGGCCGCGCCCGGGAATCATTTTGGTGATTTTACCCCCGATTGCAACCCTTGATGCTGAGTGCCAAGCAGGGTGGTAATGGGTCCCATTTTTATAGTCTTTGGTATGACTCGGCGGGGGTTTGAACTCACAACCTACCGATTTCAGGGCGGACACTCTAACCACTAGGCCACTGAGTAGGTTCTGTAGAGTTTGGAGTTCTGTGTAAAATATCAGATTTGGCTTTCTTTTTTTGGGGAGGTGTTGTGTTGTTCCAATGCAAACAAAAGAAATAAACATGTGAATAGCAAAGCATTTGTAATTTCAATAATTTTCTGGGAGAAGTGGTGCATTATCTGACAGAAATGGAGGGGTGCCAATATTTGTGGCCATGACTGTAACTTTGTTTTTCCAAGCACTGGAAGGAGGAAGGTGAGTGTGAAAGGAGAAGAAGAGGGATTCATTGAATTAAAGAAATAAATAATCAAACACATGACAGTGTGTAGGGTCAGTGTATGCTTTGGTCATTGCATTTTCCTTTCCATTTGGAGAATTGAAAATAAAACAAAAAAACCAAAGGATTAGAATTTTATTTTGAGATACAAAAAAAAAATTAATTGTAAAAACAAAAACCTATTTTTGAGTTGAAAAACGACAACTACAACTTTAAAAGACAGTATCATTTTCTTTTTAAATTCATAACAAAAATTAAAATGACCAGTCAGCAAAAACAAAAAAAAACGGACCAAAAACAGATGTTTTCTCATATTCCGACACCGGAAGCGGAAGTTACTATCGGATTGGCTTCTTGGGAAAAAAAACTGTGTAGTGCTTAATATTGTGTTTGTATACAAAATAATATATGATTGATCATTGATCATTGATCATCTGGTCTTTCTGAAAAGACACATCACAAAACTGTTTTTTCCTATAGGGCAATCTTGTATTTAAATATTACCTTCGGTCCGTGTCAGAATAAGAAAAAACATGCTTTTTTGTCCGTTTTGTTTTTTTAAATTTCGGTATAAAAAATATGTAATGAAAGTCAAACTGTTTCTTGGATCCAGTTATTGCTCTTCGAAACCGAAGAAAAGAAATTCAGTTGTCGCCTTTTTCAGTATTTTTCAGTTTAATTTTTTGTATTGCAAAACGCAATTCTGATAAACAAATTTTCATTTTGTTTTTTAATTCTCATTCATGATACAAAGATTGAATGACCAAAACATACGCCGAGCGTGAGGCTAGCCAACTCTGTGAAGCAGTTGGAGCAAGCTCTGCTCGTCTGCACCATGCCGTGCAGAACGAGTCCATGACGTGAGCCAAGGATTTTAAAATAATATCTAACCATTTATCCATGAAAATATGGTGAAGCTGCTGATGGTGTGTTTGACAGAGACCATAAAAGTCCACTCTCCAAGGTGTATATTATTTGATTCCTCCACAAAACTACTGTACTTGTTTCTGCTACATTAACTTAAAGTTATTTTTACTTTTTGAAAGGCATGTTGAAATTGCGATGTTTTAGTGTGCCAAGCACCGATTAAATTAATTTGACCTAATTTCAAGGAGCGACGCTGTTACGCAATACGAGTCGCTGCATCATAGAATGAACTAAACCCGCATCCCGAGGTGCCACTGCATTTGTTTTTTTGTTAACTACGCGTAGTCTGTAAAATCACCTGTCGGTACGTGTCTTTGTAGTGCTCATCTGTTCTGGAGTGGTAATATTGTACGATGAAGCCAAAGTATTCCTCCCGCTTCCTTTTCAGCACCAGCTCACGGCGCTCCTTGTTGGCCGGCAGGTAACCCTGTTGGAGAGCGGAGAGCAGCGCTAAAGGCAACATGGACTGAGTTGGAATAAAATATGCAACAACTTCACAACCGCCGGTGATGAAACTTACAGAAAGTAGCCTCCATGTGATTGGACGGACCTCCCTGGGTATACCTGACCAGCTGTGCTTACGGAGCTCCTCTGAAAGCCATAACAACATACACTGTGAGCACCGTCACTGCTAACACTACCGAATGTTGGTGTGCGCCGTGTCCTACCTAGGTCAGTGTTGGCACTAGCGAGCAGCTGCCGGAATTTGTCCAGTCGGCTCTTCTCCCTCACCGTCATGGGAGGGGCTCCCGATGCGTTCTGGTCCGAAATGCGCGCCACAAGCGGGATAATGGGTCGAACCGGGAGAGACTGCTGTTTCTGCAGCGTGGAGCGAACTGTGGAAGAACGGAGGAGCAAATTGGGAACGTCATTGGGCTAAACTGTAATGATGTGCTATCAGAGAGCATGTGAGAAGCATGGCATTGGGAGCAAAGTCAACTTCATACACTCATTCACTATTTAGATTTCGATAAAACTATCTATTGCAATATGCAAAAAACGCTTTCAATAAAATGTTCAATATTTATTTTTCTTCTTAATCAGAAGAAAGCGGAAGTAGCGAAACAAGGTTGGTTGCATGAACAAAAGCACTCTGGTAACCGAGCAACGCAGGAAGTGATCACTGATCAATGGGAGTGACACGCTAACAGCCAATCAGGTGACAGTATCAACTATCATGTTTGGTTGATTCTTTGCACGGAGTGAGCAGTGGGAGTCAAAATTAGAAAAGAGCAGATAAAGGTTTCTTTCAAGTATATATGATAGTATATATCTGTATCATGAATCAATTTAAGTGGACCCCGACTAAAACAAGTTGAAAAACTTATTCGGGTGTTACCATTTAGTGGTCAATTGTACGGAATATGTACTTCACTGTGCAACCTACTAATAAAAGTCTCAATCAATCAATCAATCCTAGAAGGAATGGCTAAGCTTGCATGCATGCGCACACACACACTCACCTAACGGGACGACACAAGAAGCTAACCGCTAAAGCTTCAGTATAAAGTAGGGAAGATCCATCAAGATGTCGATACTATCGCTACCTAGTATAGTATCGGTATATAAACGATAATAAAGATATTTCACTGATAGTTTTCATTTTCTTGTTTTTAATATTTCTTGTTTTTATTTTCACACAATCATATTTTGGTGTTTTTTGTTATTGTTCACAAAGTGAGGAAGTAAATCTCCGATACAGGAAGGCTTTGAGGGCAAACCCAAATGATTTAAATAGGAGCCAATACAAGTTTGTGTTTACTTATTGTGCACTAGTCACTTTATTTTGTTAAAAAAATATGTGTAACATTAAATACCTCACATTTATTACATAATCGTATAGGGCTGGGTGATAAAACAATATCAATATAAATTGTGATAAACATGTATAAAAAATGCATTCGATAACTCTTTGATAATTGTTTTCCCTTTTTGTTTGGAAGAAAGTTGAAGTATGGAAGCAAGGTTGGTTGCATGAACAAAGGCACTCTCTCTCTGGTGACCGGGCAACGCAGGAAGTGATCACTGATCAGTGGGAGTGACACGCTAACAGCCAATCAGGTGACAGTATCAACTATCAAGTGTGGTGGATTCTTTGCATTGAGTGAGAAGAGAAAGTCAAAATGAAGAAATGGTGGATAAAATAGAAAAGTCACCTAGACAGGTTTTGGATTGTTTGAAGAGGGACCGTAGTCAGACTAATGAGGTTTGTAAATGATGCAAGGCAAGACCGCTAATACCACACCATCTTAGCCGCGCTCGCCCTTTAGAGCACAGCTGTAACTTCCTGCCATTAAACCTGCAGAGAATAGTTCTTCTCAGGTTTATCTAGGTTTACATTTTCAAACTTTGCACTATTTTCTTACACTTTATGAAGCATTTCTTAAATATTCATGATTTTTAAGAGCTTATTGTTAAGAGTTCAATGTGATTTTAATATTTTGTTTACATTGAGTGTTTTCCATGCTTGTGTTGACATTTCCTTTCTGCCTTGATAGCTGAAGGCATTATAATCAGAAGAAGGCCTGGTCCTTATTTTCCTTAGGTCATAAAAAATTTCAATAATCATCAATATCGACCAATATATTATTAATGTTTAAACAATTACTGCATAACAAAAGTTAATTGCCATAGTTAAATAAGAATAACAGGGCAAATTAATGTTACACAACTGTTATTTCCTCGCACTAAACCTGCAGAAAATAGTTCTCAGTAGGGATGTCCGATAATGGCTTTTTGCCGATATTCCGATATTGTCCAACTCTTTAATTACCGATACCGATATCAACCGATACCGATATATACAGTCGTGGAATTAACACATTATTATGCCTAATTTGGAAAACCAGGTATGGTGAAGATAAGGTCCTTTTTAAAAAAAATAAAAAATAAATAAAATAAGATCCATCCATCCATCCATCTTCTTCCGCTTATCCGAGGTCGGGTCGCGGGGGCAGCAGCCTAAGCAGGGAAGCCCAGACTTCCCTCTCCCCAGCCACATCGTCCAGCTCTTCCTGTGGGACCCTGAGGCGTTCCCAGGCCAGCCGGGAGACATAGTCTTCCCAACGTGTCCTGGGTCTTCCCCGCGGCCTCCTACCAGTCGGACGTGCCCTAAACACCTCCCTAGGGAGGCGTTCGGGTGGCATCCTGACCAGATGCCCGAACCACCTCATCTGGCTCCTCTCGATGTGGAGGAGCAGCGGCTTTACTTTGAGCTCCTCCCGGATGGCAGAGCTTCTCACCCTATCTCTAAGGGAGAGCCCCGCCACCCGGCGGAGGAAACTCATTTCGGCCGCTTGTACCCGTGATCTTGTCCTTTCGGTCATAACCCAAAGCTCATGACCATAGGTGAGGATGGGAACGTAGATCGACCGGTAAATTGAGAGCTTTGCCTTCCGGCTCAGCTCCTTCTTCACCACAACGGATCGATACAGCGTCCGCATTACTGAAGACGCCGCACCGATCCGCCTGTCAATCTCACGATCCACTCTTCCCTCACTCGTGAACAAGACTCCGAGGTACTTGAACTCCTCCCCAACCCGGAGATGGCACTCCACCCTTTTCCGGGCGAGAACCATGGACTCGGACTTGGAGGTGCTGATTCTCATCCCAGTCGCTTCACACTCAGCTGCGAACCGATCCAGTGAGAGCTGAAGATCCTGGCCAGATGAAGCCATCAGGACCACATCATCTGCAAAAAGCAGAGACCTAATCCTGCAGCCACCAAACCAGATCCCCTCAACGCCTTGACTGCGCCTAGAAATTCTGTCCATAAAAGTTATGAACAGAATCGGTGACAAAGGGCAGCCTTGGCGGAGTCCAACCCTCACTGGAAACGTGTCCGACTTACTACCGGCAATGCGGACCAAGCTCTGGCACTGATCATACAGGGAGCGGACTGCCACAATCAGACAGTCCGATACCCCATACTCTCTGAGCACTCCCCACAGGACTTCCCGAGGGACACGGTCGAATGCCTTCTCCAAGTCCACAAAACACATGTAGACTGGTTGGGCAAACTCCCATGCACCCTCAAGGACCCTGCCGAGAGTATAGAGCTGGTCCACAGTTCCACGACCAGGACGAAAACCACACTGTTCCTCCTGAATCCGAGGTTCGACTATCCGGCGTAGCCTCCTCTCCAGTACACCTGAATAGACTTTACCGGGAAGGCTGAGGAGTGTGATCCCACGATAGTTAGAACACACCCTCCGGTTCCCCTTCTTAAAGAGAGGAACCACCACCCCGGTCTGCCAATCCAGTGGTACCGCCCCCGATGTCCACGCGATGCTGCAGAGTCTTGTCAACCAAGACAGCCCCAAAGCATCCAGAGCCTTAAGGAACTCCGGGCGGATCTCATCTACCCCCGGGGCCTTGCCACCGAGGAGCTTTTTAACTACCTCAGCAACCTCAGCCCCAAAAATAGGAGAGCCCACCACAGACTCCCCAGGCACTGCTTCCTCATAGGAAGACGTGTTGGTGGGATTGAGGAGGTCGTCGAAGTATTCCCTCCACCGATCCACAACATCCGCAGTCGAGGTCAGCAGAACACCATCCTCGCCATACACGGTGTTGATAGTGCACTGCTTCCCCTTCCTGAGGCGGCGGATGGTGGTCCAGAATTGCTTCGAAGCCGTCCGGAAGTCGTTTTCCATGGCCTCACCGAACTCCTCCCATGTCCGAGTTTTTGCCTCTGCGACCGCTGAAGCCGCACACCGCTTGGCCTGTCGGTACCTGTCCGCTGCCTCAGGAGTCCTATGAGCCAAAAGAACCCGATAGGACTCCTTCTTCAGCTTGACGGCATACCTCACCGCCGGTGTCCACCAACGGGTTCTAGGATTACCGCCACGACAAGCACCAACTACCTTGCGGCCACAGCTCCAATCAGCCGCATCGACAATAGAGGCGCGGAACATGGTCCATTCGGACTCAATGTCCAGCACCTCCCTCGTGACATGTTCAAAGTTCTTCCGGAGGTGGGAATTGAAACTCTCTCTGACAGGAGACTCTGCCAGACGTTCCCAGCAAACCCTCACAATGCGTTTGGGCCTGCCAGGTCTGTCCGGCATCCTCCCCCACCATCGCAGCCAACTCACCACCAGGTGGTGATCGGTAGAAAGCTCCGCCCCTCTCTTCACCCGAGTGTCCAAAACATGAGGCCGCAAATCCGATGACACAACTACAAAGTCGATCATGGAAGTGCGGCCTAGGGTGTCCTGGTGCCAAGTGCACATATGGACACCCTTATGTTTGAACATGGTGTTCGTTATGGACAATCTGTGACGGGCACAAAAGTCCAATAACAAAACACCGCTCGGGTTGAGATCCGGGCAGCCATTCTTCCCGATCACGCCTCTCCAGGTTTCACTGTCGCTGCCAACATGAGCATTGAAGTCCCCCAGTAGAACAAGGGAATCACCCGGGGGAGCACTCTCAAGTACTCCCTCGAGTGAATCCAAAAAGGGTGGGTACTCTGAGCTGCGGTTTGGCGCGTAAGCGCAAACCACAGTCAGGACCCATTCCCCCACCCGAAGGCGGAGGGAAGCTACCCTCTCGTCCACCGGGTTGAACTCCAACGTGCAGGCTCTGAGCCGGGGGAATAACAAGAATTCCCACCCCAGTCCGTCGCCTCTCACTGCTGGCAACGCCAGAGTGGAAGAGAGTCCAGCCCCTCTCGAGAGAACTGGTTCCAGAGCCCTTGCTGTGCGTCGAAGTGAGTCCGACTATATCGAGCCGGAACTTCTCCACCTCGCGCACTAGCTCAGGCTCCTTCCCCCCCAGCGAGGTGACGTTCCACGTCCCAAGAGCTAGCTTCTGTAGCCGAGGATCGGACCGCCAAGTGCCCTGCCCTCGGCTGCCGCCCAGCTCACATCGCACCCGACCTCTATGACCCCTGCTATGGGTGGTGAGCCCATTGGAGGGGGGACCCACGTTGCCTCTTCGGGCTGTGCCCGGCCGGGCCCCATGGGGACAGGCCCGGCCACCAGGCGCTCGCCACCTGGCTCCAGAGGGGGGCCCCGGTGACCCGCGTCCGGGCAAGGGAAATCTGGGTTCCTCGTTTGTTTTCTTCATAGAGGTCTTCGAGCTGCTCTTTGTCTGATCCCTCACCTAGGACCAGTTTGTCTTGGGAGACCCTACCAGGGGGCATAAAGCCCCCGGACAACATAGCTCCTAGGATCATTGGGACACGCAAACTCCTCTACCACGTTAAGGTGGCAGCTCAGAGATAAGATCAATAAATTAAAAACATTTTCTTGAATAAAAAAGAAAGTAAAACAATATAAAAACAGTTACATAGAAACTAGTAATTAATGAAAATTAGTAAAATTAACTGTTAAAGGTTAGTACTATTAGTGCCAGCAGCACGCACAATCATGTGTACTTACGGACTGTATCCCTTGCAGACTGTATTGATATATAATGTAGGAACCAGAATAATAATAACAGAAAGAAACAACCCTTTTGTGTGAATGAGTGTGAATGAGTGTAAATGGGGGAGGGAGATTTTTTGGGTTGGTGCATTAATTGTAAGTGTATCTTGTGTTTTTTATGTTGATTTAATTAAAAAACAAAAACAACAAAAAAAAAAAAACGATACCGATAATAAAAAAATGATACCGATAATTTCCGATATTACATTTTAAAGCATTTATCGTCCGATAATATCGCCAGGTCAATATTATCGGACATCTGTAGTTCTCAGGTTTCTCTATGTTTACATTTTCACACTTTGCATTATTTTCTCACACTTTATGAAGCATTTCTTACATATTCATGACTATTACGAGCTTATTGTTAAGTGTTCAATGTGATTTTACTATTTTGTTGACATTGAGTGTTTCCATGCTTGTGTTGACATTTCCTTCCTGCCTTGATAGCTGTGGGATTATAATCACAGGAATCTTACATAAAAAAAAAAAAGTTTTTACATTTCATAAATTGTTCTACTGCTCTTTGTTTTTCTGTTGGTACAAAATAAATTTCAATAATTATCGACACCAGGATCATGCAACCAACCTTGCCTCGCAACATCAGTTTTTTTCAGACAAAGAAGAAAATAACATTATAGAATGTTTTATCCATCATATTTTTTATTGATATCGATTAAATTACCGTATTTTCCGGACCATAGGGCGCACGGGATTATAAGGCGCAATGCCGATGAATGGTCTATTTTCAATCTTTTTTCCTATATACGGCTCACCGGATTATAGGGCGCATAGAAGGAGTCATATTTATTTATTTTTTTTCTAAATTGAAAACACTTCCTTGTGGTTTACACAACATGTGATGGTGTTTTTTTATGTTTTACAGATCATCTTCAAACCGCTTTGTGACAGTCGCTTTAGGATGCGCCGTTTTGTGGGCAGTCTGATTTACGTGGCTCACCTTCGGCAGCATCTTCTCCCCTTCATCTTTGCTGTAGCGGTGTAGCGTGCAAGGACGGGAGTGGAAGAAGTTTCAAAAGATGGAGCTAACTGTTTTAATGACATTCAGGCTTTACTTAAATCAATAACGGAGCAGCATCTCCTCATTCGGAAACAACAACAATGTGTGCCGTGAAAAACCGTCCGACCGGAACTCTCTAATAACTAAAGTTCCTTGGGTGAATAATGTAAATTCAGTACACCGGTATGTTTTAGCGTTTTCATGGCGAGTTTACTGACAGATACAGGGCTCAAATTTAACCGCGGCATATGCCGCGACCGCCGTTGTCATTTGCTGTAATGCCCTAAAAGTTGACCAACATTTACGGCAACAACATGCCGTGACTGCCCTTTACTTTTTACTTGTTAATGGACTAGGGATGTAACGATAAACAGTATAACGATTGACAGCGGTTAAATTTCAGGCGGTTAGTAATGCATTTCAGGCAATTGCTTACTTCCTGAATACCGAAGCGCCGCAGAGTTGAGCCGTTCGGCTCGGGATACATGGCGGCGACTCCATGGACTTTGTTTTGAAAATGTTCCCTCCGAGCTAACGGAGTCGATCGCTTTGTTTCAATGACTTCTACTTCTGTGGAGTGTTGGTGTGCGATTAAGAGCGCAAGGAAGAGAACAATATTTGATGTTGCCGTTTCATTTTGAACGTGCAGCTGGCGTCCTGGGACTGAGAGTTACCATGCATAAGGTGATGTGTCGGGGACAATGCCACAACTTGTTTATAAAGTCTGTAGTTTTTTTACTGGAATATTTACTCGTCCTTTATTTAACTGCTAACTTTGTTAGTGTTCCAATAACATCATTACTAGCTAAAATGTTTTGTCATCTCATCGAATTGATCGCTGGCTGAGTTGTCCGGGAGGCACAAAGATTGTGTGTTAGATGTGAGGTGTCTATGGCGTCACATTAGTGCCAAAAATCCGAGCGCATAAAAACTGTTATCGCGCGCTGATTCTCCACTTCGTGCGCGCGCGACACCCTTTTGCGCGCGCGTGGTGCCTTTTTGCGCGCGCGCGGTGCCTTTCTGCGCGCGCTCGACGCCTTTCTGCGCGCTCTCTGTGTACTCCTGGCATCTCTCCTCGCGCTGTCATGTTTCTTTTTGAAACTTTGGGGGCGGGTATGCTTAGACGGCCCCTCCTTTCTGATTGGCTCTGAGCATTTTTCATATGACCAATCATTCTCCAGTGTAGCAACGTTGTAGCCATTTTACCTCAGACATCTAGCCTCAATCATTACATTGATGTCAATGGTACATGTACTAATTAAATTACCATAACTTGCTCGATTTTCGACCAATTTACAAACGGTTTGCCTTGTTACAAATCTCATTACATGTAGATATGACATAGGATGCTGTACCTGTTGAAATTACCTCTTTCGCTTTAAAAAAAAAAGACTTAATTGTGCAACTTAGTTGTGTAGGGTCAGTGTTAGTCAGTTCTCTGATTATTTTAAACTGTTTCAGAATACATTATTAAAAGCTATTTTTAACATTTTAAAAACAAAATTCAAAGATTATTCCATTAATTTTATGGCTGAATCAAAAGAAATTCCATAAATTAGAAAACAAATGTTCAAGAAGAAGTGAAAATATAAAATAATGTTATGGTTGGATGTTATTGCTGGTGGACCAGTTCTGGCTGAAAGATGTGATTATGGTGTTTGTTGTCTTATTATTTATTTGGGTCACATTTTGTATTACCCTGTATTGTGTTTATGTGGTATGAAATAACCTTCATCAGCGCGCGACATTTATTTATCCACTTCTTCCTCCGTAAATCTTGATACATATTGACGATGACCCGCCCTGCTATACTTCTGATTGGCTCTGAGCATTTTTCAGCATTTTTCGCCTGACCAATCAGAAAGAAGGGGCCATCTAAGCATACCCGCCCCCAAAGTGCCAAAAAGAAACATGACAGCGCGAGGAGAGATGCCAGGAGTACACAGAGAGCGCGCAGAAAGGCGTCGCCCGCGCGCAGAAAGGCACCGCGCACGCGCAAAAAGGCACCGCGCGCGCGCAAAAGGGTGTGGCGTGCGCACGAAGTGGAGAATCAGCGCGTGATAACAGTTTTTATGCGCTCGGATTTTTGGCACTAATGTGACGCCATAGGTGTCACTCTTTATTTTTGTTGGCCAAACCGTTGCACTGAAGTACATGGTTGTTGTTGGAGAACAAAGCTTGTTTATTTGACTTTATCTTCATTAGCCAAACTGCTTTGTGTTTTGTATTGATATCAAAAAGTAAACACCATGTTTTTGTACGTTACTTGTTTTTTTTTCATTCCACTAAGTCCATCCATCCATTTTCTACCGCTTATTCCCTTCGGGGTCGCGGGGGGCGCTGGAGCCTATCTCAACTACAATCGGGCGGAAGGCGGGGTACACCCTGGACAAGTTGCCACCTCATCGCAGGGCCAACACAGATAGACAGACAACATTCACACTCACATTCACACACTAGGGCCAATTTAGTGTTGCCAATCAACCTATCCCCAGGTGCATGTTTTTGGAGGTGAGAGGAAGCCAGAGTACCCGGAGGGAACCCACGCAGTCACGAGGAGAACATGCAAACTCCACACAGAAAGATCCCGAGCCTGGGATTGAACCCCAGACTACCGTATTTTTCGGAGTATAAGTCGCACCTGCCGAAAATGCAAAATAAAGAAGGAAAAAAACATTTATAAGTCGAACTGGAGCCCGGCCAAACTATGAAAAAAACTGCGACTTATAGTCCGAAAAATACGGTACTCAGCACCTTCGTATTGTGAGGCAGACGCACTAACCCCTCTTCCACCGTGTTGCCATGTAAATATATATAACTTAAAATATACTTCAATCTAAGAAAATGTAAAACTAGAGATAAAGGCATCATGTAATAAAAAATCTGACACGCTGATACTAGTAATGAACAAAAACAACTATTTGTCTTTAAATGTATAGATCCAGAATGTAGAGCATTTTTATTAGATATTACAAATTAAATGATGGCGTCACATTCACACTCCAATACTGCTTTACCAAACCTAGTGAATAATCATGATTAATAATCGTGATTTCAATATTGATAAAAATAATCTTAATTATTATTTTGTCCATATGTATAAGACTTGACCTCATATATTAACACTATTTCTATCTATATGGAGAAAAAGTGCAGTTACGTCTTATATCCATAGGATGCCATCTTGCAAATTGTTCACATTTATTTGTATTTATTTATAGTATTATTTTGTTTCTGCCATATTACTTTGTTTATAATGCTTGTGTTGCTTTCATATGCACATTCAGCTTTCTACTTGAGGTACATATATACATTTTGAATGTGTGTGTTTTAAAAAAAAATCAATTTGGTTAAAGGATTTCCGTATACCGGTAAGTAGTTTTGGAAAATTTTGAGCACATGTGCGCTTTGGAGCCCCTGCCTCGAAAGAAAACAATTTTTGTTTGCCTTGGTGCCTTTCCAACTTGCCTTGGTGCCCTGAAATCTGAGCCCTCCTTTAAAGGCAACACTTGCCTTGACCTTAAAAAGTTAAAATGCAAGGCCTGCAGATATAAGTAAGAACTTTACACTACTTTATATTATAAATGGCAACAGCGGAGGATGAATGTCCCATAACAAGAAGATAGAGAAAAAGAAAAAGCTCATCGACTACGGTGTCGCCACGGACTATAAAGGCGGACGTGCGCAATTTTTCAGGATTTATGCAGATCCCAAATACAGATCAGCAGGTACCAGAAGGTAAGAAAAGTTACTTTTGCATAATATTGCAAAACAAAACGCCAGATATGTCTTACCTTATAAACACACCATAATAATACTTATACAGGTATGTTTAATGCACCGACAGTCCATCAAGCAGATCGGCTTTATAGTTTACCAAAGTCATAGAAAGACATTTTGAAATATTTTTGAGCCTCGTGTATAATGTTCTATATTTTCAATGGAACATATAAAACGTTGGTGTTGTTTACTTGAGTCATACTGCCGTCATATTGCAGTCTACACGTATCGCTTATGTTTGACTGCCATTTACTGGTCACATTTATCATTACACCTTGCACCAAAAAAATTGCTTCGAGGTCGGTAAGCAAAACCAGAATTATTCCGTACATTAGGCGCACCGCGTTACAAGGCGCAGTGTCGCGTTTTGAGGAAAAATTTTTTTTTTAAGTGTGCCTTATAGTCCGGAAAATACGGTATATATATATATATATATTGATATGGTTTTATCGCCCAGCCTTAAGCTTCTCACAGGTTAGTCACGTAGCTGGACCTTCAGGACTATGTTCGTCTCCTACCTGAGGACGAGCTGAGGTGCACCTCGCTGTTGGACTTGACAACTTTGCCGTTGACATGCTCGTGCTCCGCGTCCTCCTCTGTCAAGTGTGACATTCCACCATGCTGCTCAGCAGAAAAGACATCGTACACATTTCCCTTAGTTGTGGATAATTGTTGTGGGATTTTTTGTACTACTTCTTTAAATGCACTAAAAACAATAAGTGAGGTTGAAGTAGCTACCTGTTTTGGAGTGAACCCAGATGGCAGGGTAGAGCAGAGGGCGGGGCCTCCAAAGAAATCGTCATCTTCCTGGTCGTCGTCAATGTCCCAGGCATCGTTTGTGCTGCGGGCAAACTCGTGGAAACTCGACGTCTTTTTCGACTTCAGATTGTTGAACTTCAGCTTGGTGTCTTTGGGGTACCTGCATCAGCAAAGGCAAGCAAGCGGCAGGAAACAAACAATTGGTTTTTGAATAGACAGGTGGCGTGGGGGTGGAATAGGACAAACAACATAAAATGAGGACATAAATGTCGGAAAAATCAAGCGGGAAATGATCTGGCCAAACCAAAGCAATAAATGAAATGCATCCATGCGGACAAAGTAACATGCAGTCTCAGGCCTGTGAGCACTTACAAGCGTCGCAGTCGCGGATCCAGAGGAGGATGCTGTGCTCCATAAACAGGCTGCACACTGAAGAAGACCACATGTCAACTACTACTTCAGAACTACCTCTTCTTCCCCCGTGCTGGCACCAGCCGTTTATGAGGGCTTCGCCTCCATCATCATTTAGCAAGGCACATTTTCACTCTGCCCATTACTCCTTACATTTTTGGATGTATTCTTTGCCGGATACAGAGAAAAACAGTAAAACTTAAAGAAACTGTCCAACATATTTTTCAGTCCCAAACCTCAAAAAGTCCTAGGTAAAAAGCAGAAAATCCACACACTTCAGAATTAGGGAGGTCATGATTACTAGTATTAATGATAAATCACCGTAAAACTAACAATATTGGACGTCATCTGCGATACCACAGTATAAAAAAAAGTGTAACGTCATTTCTGGACCATAGGGCACACCGGATTATAAGGCGCACTTCCGACGAGCAGGTCTACTGCTCAGTGGCCTAGTGGTTAGAGCAGATCTGGGCAAATTGAGGCCCGGGGGCCTCATGTGGCCCGTTAAGCTTTTCAATCTGGCCTGCCGGACATTCCCAAATAATTTTTTTAGATGTTTAAGATGTAAAGTGTAGCTGCCATTATGATGTGCACTCATGTTTTCTAATGACTGTAAGTCTTCAACTATACTAAGTATTTCAATGCTTGGAATCTGCACTTTTGCATGATATACTAGTTACTATGGTCATCTAATGAGTTACTATGGTCATCTAATTAGTTACTATGGTCATCTAAGTCATAGCAACTCAGACGAGGCACTAAGCAGTGTGGATGGGGAGCGTTTCCACAGAGTGTTTCAATCAGGAGATTTTTACAACAAAGTTCTAAAGCTTATTGATATATCACATATATCAGATTGTAGGTGGGTTTTTTTTTTTACCTTTCGGGTTCATATTTCGCTGTGTTTGTTGCATTTTTATTGCGCTTCACTTGATTGTAAAATATGTGGATGGAGAGGGGGTGTGACGTTCATATGTTGTCAATATTCAGTGTTTTATCCTTCATAGAAAACAATTAAAATTCCATTCCGTTTTTTAAGGCGGTCTGTCATAAAGTTTTTAGCATTCAATCAGACATTATTGTGAGGTTTTGTATTAGTGTTCCTAAAAATAGATATGCTAGCCCCCCAGACACATTTGTTTCTCTAAATTTGGCCCCTCGAGTCAAACTAATTGCCCAGGCCTGGGTTAGAGTGTCCGCCCTGAGATCAGTAGGTCGTGAGTTCAAACGTCGGCTGAGTCATACCAAAGGCTATACAAATGGGACCCATTACCTCCCTGCTTGGCACTCAGCATCAAGGGTTGAAATTGGGGGTTATATCACCAAAATGATTCCCGGGCACGGCCACCGCTGCTGCTCACTGCTCCCCTCACCTCCCCTGGGGTGAGGGTGATGGGTCAAATGCAGAGGATAATCTCACCACACCTAGTGTGTGTGACAATCATTTTATTCCAGTCTTTTTGTAGGGACGGCGTGGCGCAGTGGAAGAGTGGCCGTGCGCAACCCGAGGGTCCCTGGTTCAATCCCCACCTAGTACCAACCTCGTCATGTCCGTTGTGTCCTGAGCAAGACACTTCACCCTTGCTCCTGATGGCTGCTGGTTAGCGCCTTGCATGGCAGCTCCCGCCATCAGTGTGTGAATGTGTGTGTGAATGGGTAAATGTGGAAGTAGTGTCAAAGCGCTTTGAGTACCTTGAAGGTAGAAAAGCGCTATACAAGTACAACCCATTTATCATTTATATTTATTTATTTTTTCATACAAAAAGTTGAACCAGATTATAAGGCGCATTTAAGGGGTCATATTATGTTTTTTAAATTGAAAACACTTCTTTGTGGTCTACATAACATGTAATGGTGGTTCCTTGGTCAAAATTTTGCATAGATTATGTTTTACAGACCATCTTCAAGTCGCTTTCTGACAGTCGCTTCAGGATGCACCGTTTTGTGGGCGGCAATCTTTACGTGGCTCACCATCGACAGCGTCTTCTCCCAGTCATCTTTGTTGTAGCGGTGTAGCGTGCAAGGACGGGGGTGGAAGAAGTGTCAAAAGATGGAGCTAACTGTTTTAATGACATTCAGACTTTACTTAAATCAACAACGGAGCAGCATCTCCTCATCCGTGGCCTCACTAGTGCAACAACACCGTGAAAAACCGTCCGACCGGAACTCTCTAATAACTAAAGTTATTATGTAAACCCACTACACTGGTAAGTTTTTAGCACTTCCATAGCGAGATACAAGTTAAAACTTTACGCTACTTTATATTAGCAACTACAGAGGGTGAATTCCCCATACAAAGAAGACAGTGAAAAAGAAGAAGGTTATCGACTAGGGCAGGGGTCGGCAACCCGCGGCTCCGGTGCCGCATGCGGCTCTTTGATCACTCTGATGCGGCTCAGCTGCATACTTGCCGACCCCCCTGATATTCCCGGGAGACTTCCGGACTTCAGCGCCCCACGCAGAAAAATCCCGGGATTAATATTGACCGATTTTCACCCTAACAATAATAATATGGGCGTGCCATGATGGTACAGCAATTAGCGCCCTCTACAATCTGTATTAACAGCTTGCCAGCCCAGCCTCTTGTTATATGCATTTTCAGCGTGCACACGTAAGTGACAGCAAGGCATACTTGGTCAACAACCACACAGGTTACACTGACGGTGGTCATATAAAACAACTTTAACACTCTTACTAATAATGCGCCACACTTTGAACCAAAACCAAACAAGAATGACAAACACATTTCGGGAGAACATCCGCACCTTAACACAACACAACAAATACCCAGAATCTCATGCAGCCCTGACTCTTCCGGGCTACATTATACACCCCAACCCTGCTCCCCCCCCCTCCCTCCGTGCTTCGGTTGAGGTGGGCGGGGTTTGGTAGCGGGGGTGTATAATGTAGCCCGGAAGAGTTAGGGCTGCATGGGATTCTGGGTATTTGTTCTGTTGTGTTTATGTTGTGTTACGGTGCAGCTGTTCTCCCGAAATGTGTTTGTCATTCTTGTTTGGTGGGGGTTCACAGTGTGGTGCATTATTAGTAAGAGTGTTAAAGTTTTTTTATACCGCCACCGTCAGTGTAACCTGTGTGGTTGTTGACCAAGTATGCATTGCTGTCACTTACGTGAGCAAGCGGAAGCCCCATACAACATGTGGCTGGGCCGGCACGCTGGTTGTAGTGGGCGCTAACTGATGTACTATCACGGAACATTCGAGAGAACAGTTGTCCTGAAATTCGTAGTCTGCCAGAAAAATCAGGAGGGTTCACAATAGTGGTGGGATCGGCAATTATTTTGACTGTACTGAATCACTAGAATCAGTTCCTTAAATTGAGTCGTTCAAAAAATGTGTTCACCGAATCCCCCCCCCAAAAAAAAAAAAAAATAGGAGGGGGGGCATGCGTAGTACAGTACAGTGCAGACATTCGCGGGAGAAGCAGCAAATAGGGTGAACGCGAGTCCCTACACAGCTCTGTGCATGCAGTACACCAGGCAGTGAGTGACTGACACAGCGCCACAGTCAGCACAGTTCAGTACGTGAACCTGAATCACTTCTGCAGCAGCAGTTCTGTGTGCAGGTCGGCGAATCATGAGTCAGTCAGTAACAGCTTCCCCAGTGGCAGATCTCGGTGTGTGTCAGTTCGCGAACGACACAAGCCCTCAGCACCCAATGAACGACGCGCACAGTGACTGAACGAGAGCCTCAATGTGACGTCCTCCTCCGCGACACAGTCAGTTCTCTTTGTCAGTAGGTTCGCGAGTCCTGATTCTGTCGTTCACTGAGTGATCCATGTCATTAATCCGCGGTGAACGAATCGTTCGCTCAGTCCCTCCCCCCGCCCCCATGATGAGTAGCTGGCTACGTCGTTCGCCGACGTCGAGGGTTCAGTGAGTCACAGAATGCGCCAGTTCCACTCATACCGGCATGGTCGCGGCGGAGCTCAACTGAACTGAGAAAGGAACGAATCAGTTCAAGAAGTGATTCGGTTCAGTACGTTCACTCAAAAGATTCATTCGTTCGAACGAATCGTTCGCAAACGACACAACATTAGTTGACAAGTATGACGTTGTCAGGCGCCATTCATATAAAACTCGCGGGCCGCACTAATTTTCAATTTTCATATTAAGGTGCGGGCTGCGTGTCTGAGACCCTTAGTTTATACATAGCACAAAGCAAAAAAATACTTTGTATGCAGTGTTATGTCATTTTAAAATTCAAAAGATTTTTGTGGCTCCCATTGTTTTCTTTAATTTGTGAAACTGGTCAAAATGGCTCTTTGACTGGTAAAGGTTGCCGACCCCTGGACTAGGGTATCGGCACGGACCGCAGTCACGTGCGCACATTTTCAGGAGTTATGCAGATCTCAAATACACATCAGCAGGTTCCAGAAGGTAAGAAAAGTTGGTTTTGCATAATATTGTGAAACAAAACGCCAGATAATATGTCTGCTAATGGGTGGCATTTTGCGGGCCTTATACACACACCATAGTAATACTTGTATCTCTGACTACAGTAGCCGTAATGGGCCGACAATCCATCAGGCGGTGTGGCTTCAAAGTCATACTAAAACATTTTGACAGACTTTTGAGTGCCGTGTGTAATGTTCCTTATTTTCAATGGAACATTTAAAGATTTGGTGTTGTTTACTGGCGTCGTATTGCAGTTTACATGTATCTCTTGTGTGTGACTACTATCTACTGGTCACACCTATAACACCGTGTAACAAATAAAATTGCTTCGAGGTCGGTAAGCACAACCACAATTATTCCGTACATTAGGCGCACCGGGTAATAGGGCGCACTGTCGATTTTTGCGAAAAAAGAAAGGATTTTACGTGCGCCTTATAGTCCAAAAAATACGGTACATGTAAGGTAAAAAATTAAGATTTAGTACAATTATTTTTATTGACAAGAACAATGCAAAAAAAACTACTACAAGATGTAACATTAATTAATGCAATTAACAGAGAAATAATAATAATAGTAATAGTAAACAATTCAAAATAAACAGTGCAAAAACTGCATATAGCATCCATATTTTTGCAAATGGAGTATCATATCCAGATACATGGCATTCCCTATTTGAGTATTGATACTTTTGACAACCCTGTAAGGTTATCATGTCAGGCCATACATTCAGTGATAGCTAATGTTAGTAGCTACTTTTATCACTAGTTTGGGATTTAACGCTAAACTATATTAATGATAAACTGTGGTAAAACTATTGATGCATATTGTTATGGTTCCAAATTTAAAATGAAAATCCATGATTGGTAACCGCACTTTGACATACGGACTGGTGAGAGTGCTTGCTAGCAGCTAATGGCCAAAGCACAATTTCTTTCACTTTCTCTTCTCACTTCACGCAAGGAACAACCAAACCTGATAGTTCATACCGTTACCACTGATCAGTGATCACTTCCTGCGTTGCTCAATTACCAAAGAGCAAGTGCCCTTCTTCCTGCAACCAAACTTGCTTCACAGCTTACACTTTCTTCCGACGGAAACATTTTTCTTTACGTTTTATCGATTGCATTTTTTATTGATATCGAGTACTTGTCTATCGCGATATATCGTTTGACATCCTAGCCCTGACTCATGTCATTTAAACATTTAGAATGTGCACACAAACAAGTCTAACAGATTATGTAGACTACGAACACCAGAATGGCATCGAAGTCAAGTCGTCAGGTCTTCGTCAGTGCAACACGTCCCCACTTAGAGATGTTTGTGATAGAGCTGCTCCCCTTTAACGTCAAAGGACGTCAAGCGTGTTCTTGCTTGTACTTTGCATAAGTCAACTGACAGTCAAGCTGGTGGCTGACAACAAGGCTAGCTAATTATCTGACAACACCAGAGTCTGTCAGACTTGTTTTATCAGGACTAACCCAAAAACAGGCGACTGGAGGAGTTGCTGTTGTCCCTGCTCAAACATACTGCGTGTTCAAATTTGCAGCCTTTACACTGACATCAGTTTGGGTGAGATTACGTGTGTGTGTGTGACAAAGACAACAACACCCTCTTAGCACAGATCCTCTCTATGCTGGTAGTGACACGTAGGTCTAGAACAGGGGTCACCAATGCGGTGTTCGCGGGCACCAGGTAGCCCGTAAGGACCAGATGAGTCGCCCGCTGGCCTGTTCTAAAAATAGCTCAAATAGCAGCACTTACCAGTGAGCTGCCTCTATTTTTTTAATTGTATTTATTTACTAGCAAGCTGGTCTCGCTTTGCTCGACATATTTAATTCTAAGAGAGACAAAACTCAAATAGAATTTGAAAATCCAAGAAAATATTTTAAAGACTTGGTCTTCACTAGTTTAAATAAATTCATTTATTTTTTTTACTTTGCTTCTTAAAACTTTCAGAAAGACAATTATAGAGAAAAAATACAACCTTAAAAATTATTTTAGGATTTTTAAACACATATACCTTTTTACCTTTTAAATTCCTTCCTCTTCTTTCCTGACAATTTAAATCAATGTTCAAGTAAAATGTTTTTATTTTTTATTGTAAAGAATAATAAATACATTTTAATTTAATTCTTCATTTTAGCTTCTGTTTTTTCAACAAAGAATATTCGTGAAATATTTCTTCAAACTTATTATGATTAAAATTCAAAAAAATTATTCTGGCAAATCTAGAAAATCTGTAGAATCAAATTTAAATCTTATTTCAAAGTCTTTTGAATTTGTTTTACAATTTTTGTTCTGGAAAATCTAGAAGAAATAATGATTTGTCTTTTTTTAGAAATATAGCTTGGTCCAATTTGTTACATATTCTAACAAAGTGCAGATTGGATTTTAACCTATTTAAAACATCCATCCATCCATCCATTTTCTACCGCTTATTCCCTTTGGGGTCGCGGGGGGCGCTGGAGCCTATCTCAGCTACAATCGGGCGGAAGGCGGGGTACACCCTGGACAAGTCGCCAACTCATCGCAGGGCCAACACAGATAGACAGACAACATTCACACTCACATTCACACACTAGGGCCAATTTTAGTGTTGCCAATCAACTTATCCCCAGGTGCATGTCTTTGGAAGTGGGAGGAAGCCGGAGTACCCGGAGGGAACCCACGCAGTCACGGGGAGGACATGCAAACTCCACACAGAAAGATCCCGAGCCCGGGATTGAACCCAAGACTACTCAGGACCTTCGTATTGTGAGGCAGATGCACTAACCCCTCTGCCACCGTGAAGCCCCTATTTAAAACATGTCATCAAAATTCTAAAATTAATCTTAATCAGGAAAAATTACTAATGATGTTCCATAAATTATTTTTTTAATTTTTTCAAAAAGATTCGAATTCAACGTATCTTTGTGAATCAGCCTTTTCTGACATGAACTTCATCAAGAACAAACACAGAACACGCCTCACTGATGCACATATGCAAGACTCACTCAGAGTTGCAGTGTCAAGTTACACACCAGAGTACAACACACTAGTTAACAGCATGCAATGCCAGGCTTCCCACTAACTGACAAAGAAACAGATAATAGATTTGGTGTCCAGTTCAAAGTGTGACATGATTTATTTAAAAATTTGAGTTGACTTTTGTATTTTATATGAGTTATTATTTGTACACACATGGTGCAAAGTGATTCATGATTTGTTAAAAATGTTAGTGGCTAGCTAGTTAAAATGGGATATTGTGATTTCACAAGACTGTCTTAGAAGTGATCATTTGAAAATGTTCAATTTGAAAAATGTGCACTTAGAGAAAATATAAAAATAAAGTGTTGCATATTGATATTTATCTTTTTCTATATATATTTATTGTGAGAAATCATTAAGATGATCAGATAAATATAATTAATTATTAATAACATAGAGTTAAAGGTAAATTGAGCTAATTGGCAATTTCTGGCATTTTATTTAAGTATGTATGAAACTGGTAGCCCTTCGCATTAACCAGTACCCAAAAAGTAGCTCTTGGTTTCAAAAAGGTTGGTGACCCCTGGTCTAGAAGAACACACGCCATGTATTAAACCTGAGCAGTTCACCTTTTCCAATAAACCGTCACAAATTTAGACTTCATCTCGATGCTTAATCCAACGGCCAGAGGGGAGAACGTGCTAAAGGGCCGAGGGGCACAAACACGTCGTTTTTAGCACACAACAGCACCGTGAGTGATAAGTTCAGCCTTTTACCACACATGTAAGGCAGTGGAGATCATGACCTTCATTACACGGCAACTACTTTGCCCTGCACACATGCAATCAATAGTTGCAGGATTGCAAGGACTCGGCATGCCAAATTTAGCCCTTGGGTTCCACTTTGTGCACCATTGCTCTGCTATAACCAGCTGCAGAAAAATACAACTTTATTGCAGAATCAAATCAACAATAGAAGCAGCTTTTAGGATTATTCAAAAGGTGTAAATCAGGAGTGCCCAAAGTGCCCACAACTCATTTTTATTATCGCTTGGCCAAAAACAGAAGTAATCAATTTTTAATGCCATATATTATTACATATTACATAGAAATGTGCTGATCGATCGGCCTATTTTCGTGAAAAATAAAAAAAACGATCCTCTCCGGCTGACAAGCAGCTAATGATGCGTCTTCATACAAAGTGTGGAGCCGCTTCCCTTAACATACAGTAAACTGCATTTCTTAGTATCTTGATCAAGTATCAGCATCACTGGAGGATGAGGCTAAACATGCTACACAATGAGAGAAAGCCAGGTAGCAGGCATGCTAATATCTAAAATAAGCCAGAAACAAGAGAAGAAGTAAGTGCTTAGTAAAGTTTAAAAAGTGTAGATGGAAAAATAAGGCTTGGCTGGGGGTCAGCTAATGTCTTTAGTGGCTCCCTGGAGCATTTTTAAAAAAGGATGTAAAATGGAAAAAGATGGGGGAAAAATATTTTTTGTTTGTTTTATATGTTTTTTGTTTGAGGACAAACATGACACACACTTTCCCAAGTGTTAGAAAGCCCACTGTTTAATATGTTTGTGTGTATGCTTCACTGCTGAGAGTATTAGGTGAACAGCGTTTTGTCGTCCTACTAATTACGGCGGTTCTTGAACTCACCATAGTGTGGACTGTGACACAACAGTTTGTTTACATGTAAAATCTTCCACTCCTTCTTTCTCATTTTGTCAACCAAACATTTCATGCTGTGTGTGAATGCACAAAGGTGCGCTTTGTTGTTGTTATTGACTTGTTGGAGTGCTAATCAGGCATATTTGGTCAGCGCATGACTGCAAGCTAATCAATGCTAACATGCTAATTAGGCTAGCTGTACGTTCATATTGCATCATTATGCCTCATTTGTAGGTATATTTGAGCTCATTTAATTTCTTTTACTTTTATCCTCTTTGTATATAATTTAGTTTTGCATGTCTCATGACACGTTATCTGTATGTAGTATTGGCTGCATTTCAGATAGTTGTTTGCGTGCCATGTTGTTCCAGACCACAGCAAACATTACCTAGCTTGCCAAAGATTGTAATGAATATATTAAAAGAAGACAGCCTGCTGTTTCCTTTAACTTGGACACACACATCTATACCTTTGACCATTAAAAGTCAGTAATTTCCAGAAGTTATCTCACCTTCTGAGTAGCCTCTGATTTACTAATGGTTTCTAATGTTGTAAAAATGTGTAGAATAAATATTACATTTCAGCATTTCTGTCAACGAAAATTTGCTTCAGCCTGCGACACATCATTTTGATAGTAGGCTATTATGGCTAATATAAACACTTACATCATGTGCTGCCTTCATTATAACACCTATATACGGCTTTTCATTTTTTGTGGCTCCAGACAGATTTGTTTTTTGTATTTTTGGTCCAATATGGCTTTTTCAACGTTTTGGGTTGCCGACCCCTGGGCTGGGCGATATGGCAAAAAAAATTTATCACGATTATTTTTTTCATGTCATCCGATCTCGATTAATATCACAATTTAAATTTTTTAAAAAGCGGATTGTCCCGTGCAGGATTACAGTGATTATAGCGTTGCATCCCTACTGTAGTATCTTGTAACAGACATTTCCACCATGTTTGATTAATGTAATATATGCTAACAGCCAGTGTTGGGACTAACGCGTTATGTAACACCAATACTTTCGGCGGTAAATAGCAATCTAACACGTTATTTTTTATATTCAGTAACTCGGTCACCGTTACTACATGATGCGTTACTGCGTTATTTTACGTTATTTTTTATGTAGTATCGGCTAAAAACTGAGAAGATCTGAGTGTGTTTTATTGGAGCGCTGCAGTAGAGGCGACGGAGAAGAGGTGCGCTCTGTGGATGTGTGTGTGTGTGTGTGTGTGTGTGTGTGTGTGTGTGTGTGTGTGTGTGTGTGTGTGTGTATGTGGGAGGGGGCGTGTCTGTGTTTATTAACAAGACGTCATTGCGAAGCCCGAAGCCGAGTTTCTTAACATGGAGATATTATCACTACTTTTCTTTTGTCGACCACAAAGAAAATAACATTTTAGTTAAATGTAAGTTGTGTCTTGGATCAAAGATCCTATCCTAGAAATTCAAATCTGCTGAAACAGCTACAAAAGCAACATGCTTCGACGAAGCTAGTAAAGAGAGACACACTTCACCTCCTAAGCAACAGCGGCTGGATTTTAATGAGGCACTGCTAGCCAGGACAACATTGATAGAGCCATTGCAGCGTGTGCACTAGAAGACATGCTGGCTATTTCTACAGTGGAGTCTCCCGCTTTCAGGCAGCTAATTAGCATGAAACCGGGCGTCAAATGGCACCTGGACAGTGAGTACATAAAAATGGAAAGCGAGCTAAAGAAGACACTACAAACTCTGCCAATGCTCATCATTCAGCACTGAAGGTACACACTCTGTCAATTCTCTTATAGACTCTTTCATTCTAGACTTCTAGAGTGTTTGATTATCACATCACTCAAAATGTATAGACTATAAAGTTCACAAACATAAAGAGGGATGCTAGTGCGCCAGGCCAATCTTTCCTTATCTCTAAACTAAAACTGGGGAAATGTGTAGAGTGTTCTGGGCTTCAGACATGATTTTATTTCAGAATTCCTTGAGAGAAAAAAAACGCTTGGTTAGGCTTTGTGTATGTAGTGTGTGCCTTCCTTGGTTTACAGCTATGTTGTTTGTTACTTATGTATGTTATGTTGCAGCTATTTAAAATAGTTTCGTCAATTTGTTCTGGCCTGAAATAAATTGGCTCTTTGTTGTATGTAGACCACATTGCTTAGCAGAGTTCAGTGATGCAAATGCATGTCAAGTTGATCAACAGATTGTATTATTCTCCAGTGCAATAACAGTACTGAAATTAAGGCTAAAAGGGCATTAAAGAAGGTCTTAAAAAAAAAATATATATATATATATATAAGTAACTAAATAGTTAGTTTTTACAGTAAAGCATTACTTTTTGGTGTAAGTAACTGAGTTACTTTTGAAATAAAGTAACTAGTAATTGTAACTAGTTACTGGTTTTCAGTAACTAACCCAACACTGCTAACAGCTGACACCTGTCATTTTGTCCATATATATATAAAATTGTGTGTACAGGATAGGTAACCCACGCAACAGTGGAACGGAACGGTAGGTCACACACACAGACACACTTATACACAAACACACGCAAACGTACACAAACACACACAGGATCACGGTCAATAAAGGTGGATTGTTCCGTGCAGGATCATACCAAAGTAGTTCACAGTAGCACTATGCACAATCACAATACCAGGGCGTCCAGTGAGGAGCATTTTATACTCCCTCGTCCCAGGAAAAATGCTTTGCGGAAATCTTTTATTTATAGATCTTTATCGCTCTGGAATAACCTGCCTCGAATTCTCACCGGCATTGAAAGTAAACAGGTTTTTAAAAAGAGACTAATATTTTATCTGAGTCTTTAAATTAGTCTGCTCGTTGATGATTTGTTTGGTTTTATATTGTGTAGTTATATTTATATGGTAACTATTATTCTGTGACTGTAAATTGTTTGCTTGTTTTCTTATTGATGCTTTTATTTTTTATTTTATTTTTTTTCTGTATTGTGTAGTTATAATTATATGCTTTTACTTGTAATTGTATTGAATTGTGGACCCCAGGAAGACTAGTGGGTTGTTGAGGCAACCAGCTAATGAGGATCCTTAATAAAAATCAAAAATCAAATCAAATCAAACATCGTTGCTTACCTACGGTTTACTACTGCGGTAACTTCTAACAGACTTTTTTGTCATGTTTGATCGAGGAAATATGCTATTAGCTGATCACCGTGATCAAACTCAAATGAATCACGATCATATAATGGCCCAGCCCTAGATGGAACCACGTTAAAACAGAAAGTAAGCAGCATCGTCAGTCAGAACAGACATGTAAAGAGGAGGATCGGAACAATACATAAAATGGTGGTGTCAATATTAAGGGTAGTTTTAGTAAATTATTGATAACAGGGCGATCAGATCGACATTTTTAGTGGTCAAATTAATTTTTTGTTTTTGTTATTGTTTACAAACTCGGGGTATAATTGTTTGGACTTCTTATAGGACTTTGAGGGCGAAAACCAAATTGCTTAAATTACATTTTGCTTTAGTTTAGTTATTGTGGATTATTGACTTTGTTTTAATCAGACATTTGCATGTAATACAAGAGAATAGGCGACTAGTTCAGATATTGTGTTGATGTTGTTACACTGTCAATAGCACTCAACATAAATACACTGAAAAATGTACAGTTAATACATGGGCATTAACTTATCGGTATTGATATCGGCTAATTCACGAATTAACGGAAAAGGCAGCATAAAACCTTGATCGGAACATCCTTTACTCTATTTTACTTACTTGCCTGTAATACAAGCTAAGATGTCTTAGCGCTAAGATGTCTTAGCGTCCCGGAAGAGTTGGTGCTGCAAGGGGTCCTGGGTATTTGTTCTGTTGTGTTTATGTTGTGTTACGGTGTGGATGTTCTCCCGAAATGTGTTTGTCATTCTTGTTTGGTGTGGGTTCACAGTGTGGCGCATATTTGTAACAGTGTTAAAGTTTTTTATACGGCCACCCTCAGTGTGGCCTGTATGGCTGATGATCAAGTATGCATTGCATTCACTTATGTGTGTGTAAAACCCGCATATATTATGTGACTTGGCCGGCACGCTGTTTGTATGGAGGAAAAGTGGACGTGACGACAGGTTGTAGAGGACGCTAAAGGCAGTGCCTTTAAGGCACGCCCCCAATACTGTTGTTCGGGTGGAAATTGGGAGAAATTCGGGAGAATGGTTGCCCCGGGAGATTTTCGGGAAGGGCACTGAAATTCGGGAGTCTCCCGGGAAAATCGGGAGGGTTGGCAAGTATGCCGCCATGTATGTCGCGGACTCAACATCTAGGTCCAGAGTATATAAAGTCACCAAAAAGAAATGGCCAATGAAGGTGAAGGCAAAAGAGTGAGGAGTGTCTTGACCAGATATCTAGATCCCTAGTTTGATTGATGTAAAATGTTCTTTGTCACATTGTTTACGTGTCTAATAAAGATTTGATTAATTTATGATGGCTCAGGTGTGATTCACTACAATAGGGCCCCGCAGCACACTGGATTCCAGGTAGGGCTGGGGGATACGGTATATCGAATATACTCAATATATCGCGGGTTTGTCTTTGTGCGATATAGAAAATGACTATATCGTGATATTCGAGTATACGTTCTCACGCAGTTGCTTTTAGCTGCGGGCATTACAGTACAGGCTCTTCTCACTCTTTCTTGTCTCTCCTTCTCACCAGACACAAAACAAGCGCACCTTCTTACATACGTCACATACTGTCACGTGTGCAACGTCATACACTCTCGTCGAGCAGACAGGTAGCGGCATGGTAACATTAGCTGTGGTGCGAGTGGTAATACGAGAGAAAGAAGGTGCAAATCTGGTAACAAATGAAGGAATAATTAATTCCCAAGAAAAACAGCAGGGAGTCCATCGTTTGGCGGTGGTTTGGCTTCAAGCGGGTAGATGGTGAACAAGTATGCGGCAAAAGCGTTACTACAAAAAGTAGAACCACTGCTAATGTGTAGCATCATTTGAAAAGTCACCCGCTAGAGACTGAAGAGTGCTTGAAATTCAACGCATGTCAACATCGCCGTTCGGTGCCACACCAACAAAATGCCCAAGCAACCATTTCCACATCAACACCGCATGAAAAAAAAATTGTCAGAAGGAGATAACGTCCGCAGGAACCTACCAAATAGCGAAAGACATACACTATTTGATTTCCTATTATGCAGCTCATTTTTATTTGACACTTATTAAAATATATTGTGTGACATCATGCACAAAAGTGCACTATATGTATTTTAAACTATTGTAGTGGTGTTCTGTACAAAAAGTGCACTTAAAAGGCCTACTGAAATGCGATTTTCTTATTTAAATGGGGATAGCAGGTCCATTCTATGTGTCATACTTGATCATTTCGCGATATTGCCATATTTTTGCTGAAAGGTTTTAGTAGAGAACATCGACGATAAAGTTCGCAACTTTTGGTCGCTGATAAAAAAGCCTTGCCTGTACCGGAAGTAGCAGACGAGTAGCGTGACGTCACAGGTTGCGGAGCTCCTCACATCCGCACATTGTTTACAATCATGGCCACCAGCAGCGAGAGCGATTCGGACCGAGAAAGCGACGATTTCCCCATTAATTTGAGCAAGGATGAAAGATTCGTAGATGAGGAAAGTGAGAGTGAAGGACTAGAGGGCAGTGGGAGCGATTCAGATAGGGAAGATGCTGTGAGAGGCGTGTGGGACCTGATATTCAGCTGGGAATGACTAAAACAGTAAATAAACACAAGACATATATATACTCTATTAGCCACAACACAACCAGGCTTATATTTAATATGCCACAAATTAATCCTGCATAACAAACACCTCCACCCCCGTCCATATAACCCGCCAATACAACTCAAACACCTGCACAACACACTCAATCCCACAGCCCAAAGTACCGTTCACCTCCCCAAAGTTCATACAGTACATATACAGTATTTCCCCAAAGTCCCAAAAAGTTACGTACGTGACATGCACATAGCGGCACGAACGTACGGGCAAGCGATCAAATGTTTGGAAGCCGCAGCTGCATGCGTACTCACAGTACCGCGTCTGCGTATCCAACTCAAAGTCCTCTTGGTAAGAGTCTCTGTTGTCCCAGTTCTCCACAGGCCAATGGTAAAGCTTGACTGTCATCTTTCGGGAATGTAAACAATGAAACACCGGCTGTGTTATCCGGCACAACAGTCAGGGGGTTCATTCTACGGCGGGGGTGCGTTATCCGGCACAACACTTGCCGCAATACACCGCTTCCTTCCCACCTACAGCTTTCTTCTTTGCGGTCTCCATTGTTCATTGAACAAATTGCAAAAGATTCACCAACACAGATGTCCAGAATACTGTGGAATTTTGCGATGAAAACAGACGACTTAATAGCTGGCCACCATGCTGTCCCAAAATGTCCTCTACAATCCGTGACGTCACGCGCTGACATCATCATACCGAGACGTTTTCAGCAGGATATTTCGCGCGAAATTTAAAATTGCACTTTAGTAAGCTAACCCGGCCGTATTGGCATGTGTTGCAATGTTATTATTTCATCATTGATATATAAACTATCAGACTGCGTGGTCGGTAGTAGTGGGTTTTAGTCAGCCTTTAATTTAGTGTTGTTTTGTTGAGTCATCTTAGTGACATCATGCACAAAAGTGCACTCATAGCTTGTTTTAAAATGTCTCTGACAATCTTGCACTATCTGTTTTGGAAATTACATGAATTTTTGTGCCACTGCTTAATAACTGTTTAATAAATACAGTTTTGGTAAATTGACTTAGTTTTGCAGCCGAGTGTGAAGCGACTGGGATGGGAATCAGCACCTCCAAGTCCGAGTCCATGGTTCTTGCCCGGAAAAGGGTGGAGTGCCATCTCCGGGTTGGGGAGGAGTTCAAGTACCTTGTAGTCTTGTTCACGAGTGAGGGAAGAGTGGATCGTGAGATCGACAGGCGGATGGATCGGTGCGGCGTCTTCACTAATGCGGACGCTGTATCGATCAGTTGTGGTAAAGAAGGAGCTGAGCTGGAAGACAAAGCTCTCAATTTACCGGTCAATCTACGTTCCCATCCTCACCTATGGTCATGAGCTTTGGGTCATGATCGAAAGGACAAGATCACGGGTACAAGCGGCCGAAATGAGTTTCCTCCGCCGGGTGGCGGGGCTCTCCCTTAGAGATAGGGTGAGAAGCTCTGTCATCCGGGGAGAGCTCAAAGTAAAACCGCTGCTCCTCCACATCGAGAGGAGCCAGATGAGGTGGTTCGGGCATCTGGTCGGGATGCCACCCGAACGCCTCCCTAGGGAGGTGTTTCGGGCACGTACGACCGGTAGGAGGGCACGGGGAAGACCCAGGACACGTTGGGAAGACTATCTCTCCCGGCTGGCCTGGGAACGCCTCGGGATCCCCCGGGAGGAGCTGGACGAAGTGGCTGGGGAGAGGGAAGTCTGGGCTTCCCTGCTTAGGCTGCTTCCCCCGCGACTCGACCTCGGATAAGCGGAAGAAGATGGATGGATGGATGGATGGACTTGGTTTTGGTTTCCCCCTCTGCATGAAAGTTTAAAATGAGCATATATTAATGCAGTATGAACAATAATGTTTGAATGTAGACACATAGAATCATCATACTGGTGTGATTATATGCATCAAGTGTTCATTCATGGCTAAGGCAAAATATCGAGATATATACCGTGTATAGTGACATGGTCTAAAAATATCGAGATATTGATTGATTGATTGGAACTTTTATTAGTAGATTGCACAGTGAAGTACATATTCTGTACATTTGACCACTAAATGGTAACACCCAAATAAGTTTTTCAACTTGTTTAAGTCGGGGTCCAAATTGATTCATGATACAGATATATACTATTTTCATAATACAGTCATCACACAAGATAATCATCACATTATTTACAATCCGGGGTGTGGGGTATGGAGGGGTTGGGGGTGGGGGGGGGTAAGTTTGGTTGGAATCAACACTTCAGTCATCAACAATTGCATCATCAGAGAAAATGACATTGGAACAGTGTAGGTCTAATAAAAGGCCATATGGCCCAGCCCTAATTCCAGGTAATTGAAACACCACAACACTGGATATTGTTCAGATAAGTTACATTTAAGAACTTGCACACAAAGCAACACTGGAGGGGACTATGACGTGCGCATTTTCTGCGCATGCGTACTAGGTCGCGTTGCGCCGGCGGACGGAGCGGGCGAGGGGGTCTTAAAACGGTGGCATTGTGGTGTGTGTGGACACCATACTTGCCAACCCTCCCGAATTTTCCGGGAGACTCCCGAAATTCAGCGCCTCTCCCGAAACCCTCCCGGGACAAATATTCTCCCGAAAATCTCCCGATTTTCAGCCGTAGCTGGAAGCCAAGCCCCCTCCAGCTCCATGCGGACCTGAGTGAGGACAGCCTTTTTTCACGACGGGAGGACAACAGGGTGACAAGAACTAAATCATCCAGACTAGAGATACATTGTATTATTATGTTTATCTTACCTAAAAATAAATATATTTATTAATTTAAAAAATTTAAAAAAACTAAATACATTTTGCTAAAAACATCAAAATTAATTTTATTTTTTATTTAATAATACCACCTTTACATTTGACAACCAAACAATTACACAAGGCGACTCAGTAAAGAATCTGGGTATTATCTTCGACCCAACTCTCTCGTTTGAATCACACATTAAGAGTGTTACAAAAACGGCCTTCTTTCATCTCCGTAATATCGCTAAAATCTGTTCTATTTTATCCACTAGCGACGCTGAGATCATTATTCATGCGTTCGTTACGTCTCGTCTCGACTACTGTAACGTATTATTTTCGGGTCTCCCTATGTCTAGCATTAAAAGATTACAATTGGTACAAAATGCGGCTGCTAGACTTTTGACAAGAACAAGAAAGTTTGATCATATTACGCCAATACTGGCTCACCTGCAGTGGCTTCCTGTGCACTTAAGATGCGACTTTAAGGTTTTACTACTAACGTATAAAATACTACACGGTCTAGCTCCGTCCTATCTTGTCGATTGTATTGTACCATATGTCCCGGCAAGAAATCTGCGTTCAAAGAACTCTGGCTTATTAGTGATTCCCAGAGCCCATAAAAAGTCTGCGGGCTATAGAGCGTTTTCTATTCGGGCTCCAGTACTATGGAATGCCCTCCCGGTAACAGTTAGAGATGCTACCTCAGTAGAAGCATTTAAGTCCCATCTTAAAACTCATTTGTATACTCTAGCCTTTAAATAGACCCCCCTTTTAGACCAGTTAATCTGCCGTTTCTTTTCTTTTCTCCTCTGCTCCCCTCTCCCTTGTGGAGGGGGGTGGGGGCACAGGTCCGGTGGCCATGGATGAAGTGCTGGCTGTCCAGAGTCGGGACCCGGGGTGGACCGCTCGCCTGTGCATCGGTTGGGAACATCTCTGCGCTGCTGACCCGTCTCCGCTCGGGATGGTGTCCTGCTGGCCCCACTATGGACTGGACTCTTACTATTATGTTGGATCCACTATGGACTGGACTCTCACAATATTATGTCAGACCCACTCGACATCCATTGCATTCGGTCTCCCCTAGAGGGGGGGGGTTACCCACATATGCTGTCCTCTCCAAGGTTTCTCATACTCATTCACATCGACGTCCCACTGGGGTGAGTTTTTCCTTGCCCTTATGTGGGCTCTGTACTGAGGATGTCGTTGTGGCTTGTGCAGCCCTTTGAGACACTTGTGATTTAGGGCTATATAAATAAACATTGATTGATTGATTGATTGATTGATTGATATTTGTATTTTTTCTGACTCCTTATTACATCCAGCCATAGAATTATACATTAAAATAAACATCCATCCATCCATCCATTTTCTACCGCTTATTCCCTTTGGGGTCGCGGGGGGTGCTGGAGCCTATCTCAGCTACAATCGGGCGGAAGGCGGGGTACACCCTGGACAAGTCGCCACCTCATCGCAGGGCCAACACAGATAGACGGACAACATTCACACACTAGGGCCAATTTTAGTGTTGCCAATCAACATATTTGAAATAATTAATTTTAAATGATCATAATAATTAATTTAAAATGACCATATTTAATTATTAAAATAATTGCTCGTTTATCAACAACTTTAGCATTTTGTTCATTACATTTTGAAGCTCTCAGAAGCCAAGTTATGTTATATTCCTCAATATTTATTTATGCAAGTTTGAAGTATCAATTATCTAAACACAGTTTTGTTTGCATATGTTCAGGATGTAGACATTATATATATATATATATATATATATATATATATATGGCAGCACGGTGGCAGAGGGGTTAGTGCATCTGCCTCACAATACGAAGGTCCTGAGTAGTCTTGGGTTCAATCCCGGGCTCGGGATCTTTCTGTGTGGAGTTTGCATGTTCTCCCCGTGACTGCGTGGGTTCCCTCCGGGTACTCCGGCTTCCTCCCACTTCCAAAGACATGCACCTGGGGATAAGTTGATTGGCAACACTAAATTGGCCCTAGTGTGTGGATGTGAGTGTGAATGTTGTCTGTCTATCTGTGTTGGCCCTGCGATGAGGTGGCGACTTGTCCAGGGTGTACCCCGCCTTCCGCCCGATTGTAGCTGAGATAGGCTCCAGCGCCCCCCGCGACCCCAAAAGGGAATAAGCGGTAGAAAATGGATGGATGGATGGATGGATATATATATATATATATATATATATATATATATATCCATCCATTTTCTACCGCTTATTCCCTTCGGGGTCACGGGGGGCGCTGGAGCCTATCTCAGCTACAATCGGGCGGAAGGCGGTGTACACCCTGGACAAGTCGCCACCTCATCGCAGGGCCAACACAGATAGACAGACAACATTATATATATATATATATATTTATACATGTATGAAATACTTGACTTGGTGAAATCCAGCTGTCAATATACTCCTCCCCTCTTAACCACGCCCCGCCCCAACCCCCACCTCCCGAAATCGGAGGTCTCAAGGTTGGCAAGTATGGTGGACACGGATAAGGTTAGGTAGCATTTACCCTGGATAACCTTATCCGGCTTAGTGTAAACGGTGCCTTTTTTTTAACTGTCACATGCCATTCAGTGGTAAAGTAGCAGTAAACTGTAGTAGGTAGCTAGCTGGCTAATGCTAGTTAGCATAACTAGTTCGCCCACAAGGAGCATATGGCAGATGCTTCTCCGGCGTTCCGAGCCACGAAACCCCACATGCAGAGATTAAATGGATGCGAGTCTAAATTGTCACCCACGATCACTAACAATCCAAACAACACGATGACCTAAAGCGTAGTTAAAAAACATTTAACCCCACAAACGCGACAGTTTATCCGCTGCCTCAATGACTTTGACTGAGCCACGTCAATATAATGTCCACTTTCACGGCCTTGTACACGCTACTTGTTGTTCTTTAAGGGTCAGGAGATAACAAATGACATATAAATATTAATAATATTAGTACACGCAAGGAGGGGAAGTCCTACCTTCCGGGAACCTTTGCGTTTCTCCTCCAAAAATGGATCCTGTTGTCGGTGGCCATCCTCGGATAAGACCGCCCTCCTCAGGCCGGCTCCCCGCACACGACAACCATAAGCAATGCGCTTTCGCCGGTCATCGGCGACGTCTCGGGTCTCGCGTCGAGCCTCTCCCTGCCCTGCCTCGGCATCAGTTTAAGCGTTTAGGCAACGACGGGGGATAATGCGAGGCGACGGAAGCCGCCATCTTGGGTCGGACTGAACCCCAGCCTCGTGATTGGCGGAGCGGGTGCACAGGTGCAGCGCGGGTAGCCAATAAGGAGAAGGCGAGGGAGGGACCCGGATGGCGTTATAAACACGGAGCGGGGAGACGTTAGGAACTTTGTTGTTGGAAACTTTTTGTTGTTTCCCTGTTTTTAGCTTGCCTTTCATCGTTAGCGTGAACACGGCGTGAACACATATCAGGTAGGAATGAGAACAAAACAACTTGTTAATAAAGTTAGTTTTATTTGCAGACGACACCACTGCGGTTTGTTCACACACTAACAGTAGAAGAGAAAGTCAAACACAAATACAAACCCCGTTTCCATATGAGTTGGGAAATTGTGTTAGATGTAAATATAAACGGAATACAATGATTTGCAAATCATTTTCAACCCATATTCAGTTGAATATGCTACAAAGACAACATATTTGATGTTCAAACTGATAAACATTTTTTTTTTTGCAAATAATCATTAACTTTAGAATTTGATGCCAGCAACACGTGACAAAGAAGTTGGGAAAGTTGGCAATAAATACTGATAAAGTTGAGGAATGCTCATCAAACACTTATTTGGAACATCCCACAGGTAAACAGGCAAATTGGGAACAGGTGGGTGCCATGATTGGGTATAAAAGTAGATTCCATGAAATGCTCAGTCATTCACAAACAAGGATGGGGTGAGGGTCACCACTTTGTCAACAAATGCGTGAGCAAATTGTTGAACAGTTTAAGAAAAACCTTTCTCAACCAGCTATTGCAAAGAATTTAGGGATTTCAACATCTACGGTCCGTAATATCATCAAAGAGTTAAGAGAATCTGGAGAAATCACTGCACGTAAGCAGCCAAGCCCGTGACCTTCGATCCCTCAGGCTGTAATGCATCAACAAGTGACATCAGTGTGTAAAGGATATCACCACATGGGCTCAGAAACACTTCAGAAACCCACTGTCAGTAACTACAGTTGGTCACTTCATCTGTAAGTGCAAGTTAAAACTCTCCTATGCAAGGCGAAAACCGTTTATCAACAACACCCAGAAACGCTGTCGGCTTCGCTGGGCCTGAGCTCATCTAAGATGGACTGATACAAAGTGGAAAAGTGTTCTGTGGTCTGACGAGTCCACATTTCAAATTGTTTTTGGAAACTGTGGACGTCGTGTCCTCCGGGCCAAAGAGGAAAAGAACCATCCGGATTGTTATAGGCGCAAAGTTGAAAAGCCAGCATCTGTGATGGTATGGGGGTGTATTAGTGCCCAAGACATGGGTAACTTACACATCAGTGAAGGCGCCATTAATGCTGAAAGGTACATACAGGTTTTGGAGCAACATATGTTGCAATCCAAGCAACGTTACCATGGACGCCCCTGCTTATTTCAGCAAGACAATGCCAAGCCACATGTTACATCAACGTGGCTTCATAGTAAAAGAGTGCGGGTACTAGACTGGCCTGCCTGTAGTCCAGACCTGTCTCCCATTGAAAATGTGTGGCGCATTATGAAGCCTAAAATGCCACAACGGAGACCCCCGGACTGTTGAACAACTTAAGCTGTACATCAAGCAAGAATGGGAAAGAATTCCACCTGAGAAGCTTAAAAAATGTGTCTCTTCAGTTCCCAAACTTTTACTGAGTGTTGTTAAAAGGAAAGGCCATGTAACACAGTGGTGAACATGCCCTTTCCCAACTACTTTGGCACGTGTTGCAGCCATGAAATACTAAGTTAATTATTATTTGCAAAAAAAACCCAAAGTTTATGAGTTTGAACATCAAATATCTTGTCTTTGTAGTGCATTCAATTGAATATGGGTTGAAAAGGATTTGCAAATCATTGTATTCCTTTTATATTTACATCTAACACAATTTCCCGACTCATATGGAAACGGGGTTTGTACAAGAGTACACTTCATTCGCTCACCTTGTTACAAAAAAAAGGCCAGTTAGAACAATACATAATGTCGTGTATTTTAAACATACAAACACTTTATTTATTGAATCCAAAATATTGAAATTCCAACGATTTGATGCATTAAATGGCTGAAATTATGCACAAAGAAAACTTTAACCTCAACAAAAGAGGGGAAATATAAACTTAAAAGAGAAATGTAACTTACAGCATTTGTATGCACGTACAACATTTACAACCTTTAGCATGTATGTAGAATTAAATCATGGAATGGATTAATAAACAACGTACTAATATGATCCAATTTGGGGAAAAAAAAACTAAAAGAATCATGATTATATTTGGAACCTTGTTAAAAAATTATACCATTTTAATCAGCTCATAATGTCGACCATAAATTACTTAAATATTTATTCATGAGAACTTTATGTATTTATTATTAATCGACTTACTGATTTGTCTATTTATTTATGTATTGCTTGATGTATCTATTCACGGTTGCCTTACAGAATAAGCAGTAACACATTTGTTCGAGAAGGGGTCGGCTTAAATAAGCTCTGCTTCCTCCTACTCCTTTTCAGACATGCTGTGATGAGGAACTCTAATGATGTCGTATTGTGTGCTTGTTCCAAACATACTAGGACCGTCACCATAACCATATTAGTGGTACAATTTTAAATATTGTACATTCACCATCGTAGAAGGAAATTACAACAAAAAGTAAATGTGTTAAAGATAAGTCACAAACCATAAATCAAAATCTTACTTCTGCTTTTGGATCGCTTCTCTCTTTTTGTTCCTGTTCAGTCAAATGCTGCTGCGTCAGTGAAGCTTCCATTCACAAGAGGGCAGACTTTCCTCGTTTCAGTGAACCCAGTGGACTGTAAATATTCTTTAAATTCCTAATTTTTACATGTTGCATAATGAAAGGGATTTAAAAGGTCGTATTCAAATGCAGGCAAATGGACATTGTGAGGATGTGACTTGTCATTTGAGTCGCCGGTCTAGTCCTGTTTGCTTGTTTAGGGAAATCACTGCAGCCCCACACCTGTCATCACAACAGGTATCTTCAACTGCCATTTTCCAGGTGAGCCAAAACTTCTCCTTTTATGGAGTACAGTTTTTCCACAAGACTGGCTCTGTGCAGTGCGCTTTTTAAATGACCATAAGTCTTGAACTATAGAAAGTATTTCAATGGTTAAAATATGCGCTTTTGGGTGTTTTACAAGTTATTACAGTAATCTCCAAAACCAGTGAAGTTGGCACATTGTGTAATTCGAAAATAAAAAGAGAATACAATGATTTGCAAATCCTTTTCAACTTATATTCAATTAAATAGACTGCAAAGACAAGATATTTAATGTTCCAACTGAGAAACGTAATTTTTTTTGTGCAAATAATCATTAACTTAGAATTTAATGGCAGCAACACATTGCAAAAAAGTTGTCACAGGGGCATGTTTACCACTGTGTTACATGGCCTTTCCTTTTAACAACACTGAGTAAACGTTTGGGAACTGTGGAGACCAATTTTTGGAGCTTTTCAGGTGGAATTCTTTCCAATTCTTGCTTGATGTACAGCTTAAGTTGTTCAACAGTCCGGGGGCTCCGTTGTGGTATTTTAGGCTTCATAATGCGCCACACATTTTCAATGGGAGACAAGTCTGGACTACGGCAGGCCAGTCTAGTACCCGCACTCTTTTACTATGAAGCCACGTTGACGTAACACGTGGCTTGGCATTGTCTTGCTGAAATAAGCAGGGGCGTCCATGGTAACGTTGCTTGGATGGCAACATATGTTGCTCCAGAACTTGTATGTACCTTTCAGCATTAATGGCACCTTCACAGATGTGTAAGTTACCCATGTTTTGGGCACTAATACACCCCCATACCATCACAGATGCTGGCTTTTCAACTTTGCGCCTATAACAATCAGGGTGATTCTTTTCCTCTTTGGTCCGGAGGACACGACGTCCACAGTTTCCAAAAACAATTTGAAATGTGGACTCGTCAGACCACAGAACACTTTTCCACTTTGTATCAGTCCATCTTAGATGAGCTCAGGCCCAGCGAAGCCGACGGCGTTTCCGGGTGTTGTTGATAAACGGATTTCGCCTTGCATAGGAGAGTTTAAACTTGCACTTACAGATGTAGCGACCAACTGTAGTTACTGACAGTGGGTTTCTGAAGTGTTCCTGAGCCCATGTGGTGATACCCTTTACACACTGATGTCGCTTGTTGATGCAGTACAGCCTGAGGGATCGAAGGTCACGGGCTTAGCTGCTTATGTGCAGTGATTTCTCCAGATTCTCTGAACCCTTTGATGATATTACGGACCGTAGATGGTGAAATCCCTAAATTCCTTGCAATAGCTGGTTGAGAAAGGTTTTTCTTAAACTGTTCAACAATTTGCTCACGCATTTGTTGACAAAGTGGTGACCCTCGCCCCATCCTTGTTTGTGAATGACTGAGCATTTCATGGAATCTACTTTTATACCCAATCATGGCACCCACCTGTTCCCAATTTGCCTGTTCACCTGTGGGATGTTCCAAATAAGTGTTTGATGAGCATTCCTCAACTTTATCAGTATTTATTGCCACCTTTCCCAACTTCTTTGTCATGTGTTGCTGGCATCAAATTCTAATGTTAATGATTATTTGCAAAAAAAAAAATGTTTATCAGTTTGAACATCAAATATATTGTGTTTGTAGCATATTCAACTGAATATGGGTTGAAAATGATTTGCAAATCATTGTACCGGTATTCCGTTTATATTTACATCTAACACAGTTTCACAACTCATATGGAAACAGGGTTTGTATATTCAATTGAATAGACTGCAAAGACAAGATATTTAATGTTCCAACTGAGAAACGTAATTTTTTTTGTGTGCAAATAATCATTGATTTAGAATTTAATGGCAACAACACATTGCAAAAAAGTTGTCACAGGGGCATTTTTACCTCTGTGTTACATGGCCTTTCCTTTTAACAACACTGAGTAAACGTTTGGGAACTGTGGAGACCAATATTTGTAGCTTTTCAGGTGGAATTCTTTCCCATTCTTGCTTGATGTACAGCTTAAGTTGTTCAACAGTCCGGGGGTCTCCGTTGTGGTATTTTAGGCTTCATAATGCGCCACACATTTTCAATGGGAGCCAGGTCTGGACTACAGGCAGGCCAGTCTAGTACCCGCACTCTTTTACTATGAAGCCACGTTGATGTAACATGTGGCTTGGCATTGTCTTGCTGAAATAAGCAGGGGCGTCCATAGTAACGTTGCTTGGATGGCAACGTATGTTGCTCCAAAACCTGTATGTACCTTTCAGCATTAATGGCGCCTTCACAGATGTGTAAGTTACCCATGTCTTGGGCACTAATACACCCCCATACCATCACAGATGCTGGCTTTTCAACTTTGCGCCTATAACAATCCGGATGGTTCTTTTCCTCTTTGGTCCGGAGGACACGACGTCCACAGTTTCCAAAAACAATTTGAAATGTGGACTGGTCAGACCACAGAACACTTTTCCACTTTGTATCAGTCCATCTTAGATGAGCTCAAGCCCAGCGAAGCCGACGGCGTTTCTGGGTGTTGTTGATAAACAGTTTTCGCCTTGCATAAGAGAGTTTTAACTTGCACTTACAGATGTAGCGACCAACTGTAGTTACTGACAGTGGGTTTCTGAAGTGTTTTATCAACTGATTGCAATAATGTAAATTTGTTTTAACTATTAAATGAACCAAAAATATGACTTATTTTATCTTTGTAAAAATATTGGACACAGCATACTTGCCAACCTTGAGACCTCCGATTTCGGGGGGGTGGTTGGGGCGGGGGCGTGGTTAAGAGGAGAGGGATATATTTACAGCTAGAATTCACCAAGTCAATTATTTCATATATATATATATATATATATATATATATATTTATATATATATAAGAAATACTTGACTTTCAGTTAATTCTAGCTATATATATATATATATATATATATATATATATATATATATATATATATATATATATATATATATATATATATATATAATATATATATATATATATAGCTAGAATTAACTGAAAGTATATATATATATATATATATATATATAATATATATATATATATATATAGCTAGAATTAACTGAAAGTCAAGTATTTCTTATATATATATATATATATATATATATATATATATATATATATAAGAGAAATACTTGAATTTCAGTGTTCATTTATTTACACATATACACACACATAACACTCATCTACTCATTGTTGAGTTAAGGGTTGAATTGTCCATCCTTGTTCTATTCTCTGTCACTATTTTTCTAACCATGCTGAACACTCTCTCTGCATTCTGCTTCGTCTCCTTGTTGTGTGCGCAGTTGTGCACTGCACTCTCTAAAAGCCGTAGATGTTATTGTCACATATGCATGTACAGTAGATGGCAGTATTGTCCTGTTTAAGAGTGTCACAACATTGCTGTTTACGGCAGACGAACTGTTTTATGGTAGACGAAAACGTGACTGCTGTTGTTGTGTGTTGTTGCCGCGCTGGGAGGACGTTAATGAAACTGCCTAACAATAAACCCACATAAGAAACCAAGAACTCGTCCTCGATCATTCTACAGTTATAACGTGATTGGGCAGGCACGCTGTTTATATTGTGGGAAAGCGGACGTGAAAACAGGCTGTCGACACGTCACTCAGGTCCGCATGGAGCTGGAGGGGGCATGGCCTCCAGCTGAATTTCGGGAGATTTTCGGGAGAAAATTTGTCCCGGGAGGTTTTTGGGAGAGGCGCTGAATTTCGCGAGTCTCCCGGAAAATCCGGGAGGGTTGGCAAGTATGGGACACAGTGTGTTGTCAAGCTTATGAGATGCAATGCAAGTGTAAGCCACTGTGACACTATTGTTCTTTTTTTAAATTTTTTATAAATGTCTAATGATAATGTCAATGAGGGATTTTTAATCACTGCTATGTTGAAATTGTAACTAATATTGATACTGTTGTTGATAATATTAATTTTTGTTTCACTACTTTTGGTTTGTTCTGTGTCGTGTTTGTGTCTCCTCTCAATTGCTCTGTTTATTGCAGTTCTGAGTGTTGCTGGGTCGGGTTTGGTTTTGGAATTGGATTGCATTGTTATGGTATTGCTGTGTACTGTTTTGTTGGATTGATTAATTAAAATTAAAAAAAAATAAATTAAAATAACAATTAAAAATAAATAAATAAAAAATCGATTTTTTAAAAATGAGAATCGATTCTTAATCGCACAACGTGAGAATCGCGATTCAAATTCGATTTTTTCCCACACCCCTAATATATATATATATATATGATATGTGTGTATATGTATATATGAGGTAGATCACCTCGACTTGGTCATTTATTAAGTGATTGATTAACGTTGAAAAACTTATTCAGATGTTACCATTTAGTGGTTAATTGTACGTAATATGTACTGTACTTTGCAATCTACTAATACAAGTTTCAATCTATGAATGCCTACTGAGCCTATGGTGTTGTTAAGTTATTGTGACTCAATTTACCTTTATTTTAATTTTATTTTAATGTATTATTATTTAATATATATTATTGTTTTAGTTGCTTAAGAGATATTCCTGGCTCTGAATTTGCTCATTGCTATTTTTATGTTTTTGTGCATTATTTGTTGCCGTCATCATTAAACGAACAGGTTACTCATCAGTTACTCGGTACTTGAGTATTTTTTTCACAACATACTTTTTACTTTTACTCAAGTAAATATTTGGGTGACTACTCCTTACTTTTACTTGAGTAATAAATCTCTAAAGTAACAGTACTCTTACTTGAGTACAATTTCTGGCTACTCTACCCACCTCGGCATCTAACACAATTTCCCAACTCATATGGAAACGGGGTTTGTATATATATATATATAAAGTATATATATACAGTATAGGCAGCATGGTGGTAGAGGGGTTAGTGCGTCTGCCTCACAATACGAAGGTCCTGAGTAGTCGTGAGTTCAATCCCGGCCTCGGGATCTTTCTGTGTGGAGTTTGCATGTTCTCCCCGTGACTGCGTGGGTTCCCTCCGGGTACTCCGGCTTCCTCCTTGGATCTCAGGAAACAGAGTGGACCGACACCAGCTGGACTGCTGCTGAGTGGTCCAAAGTCATGTTTTCTGACGAAAGCAAATTTTGCATTTCCTTTGGAAATCGAGGTCCCAGAGTCTGGAGGAAGACAGGAGAGGCACAGGATCCACGTTGCCTGAAGTCTAGTGTAAAGTTTCCACCATCAGTGATGGTTTGGGGTGCCATGTCATCTGCTGGTGTCGGTCCACTCTGTTTCCTGAGATCCAGGGTCAACGCAGCCGTCTACCAGCAAGTTTTAGAGCACTTCATGCTTCCTGCTGCTGACCTGCTCTATGGAGATGGAGATTTCAAGTTCCAACAGGACTTGGCGCCTGCACACAGCGCAAAATCTACCCGTGCCTGGTTTACGGACCATGGTATTTCTGTTCTAAATTGGCCCGCCAACTCCCCTGACCTTAGCCCCATAGAAAATCTGTGGGGTATTGTGAAAAGGAAGATGCAGAATGCCAGACCCAAAAACGCAGAAGAGTTGAAGGCCACTATCAGAGCAACCTGGGCTCTCATAACACCTGAGCAGTGCCAGAAACTCATCGACTCCATGCCACGCCGCATTAACGCAGTAATTGAGGCAAAAGGAGCTCCAACCAAGTATTGAGTATTGTACATGCTCATATTTTTCATTTTCATACTTTTCAGTTGGCCAACATTTCTAAAAATCCCTTTTTTGTATTAGCCTTAAGTAATATTCTAATTTTGTGACACACGGAATTTTGGATTTTCATTTGTTGCCACTTCAAATCATCAAAATTAAATGAAATAAACATTTGAATGCATCAGTCTGTGTGCAATGAATAAATATAATGTACAAGTTACACCTTTTGAATGCAATTACTGAAATAAATCAAGTTTTTCAAAATATTCTAATTTACTGGCTTTTACCTGTATATATATATATGTGTGTATATATATATATATATGTGTATATATGTGTATATATATATATATGTGTATATATATGTATATATATATATATATATATATATATATATATATATATATATATATATGTATATATATATATGTGTGTGTATGTGTGTATATATATATATATATATATATATATATATATATATATGTCTTAATAAGGTTATCCAAAAAATAGTGCTCGATACCGTAGTAGAGCGCAATATATGTATGTGTGGGAAAAAAATCACAAGACTATTTCATTTCTACAGGCCTGTTTCATGAGGGGGGGTACCCTCAATCGTCAGGAGATTTTAATGGGAGCATTCGCATACCATGGTTTATATAGGGCACAGAGTGGGTGGGTACAGGCTGGCCTAGGGGCGTGGTGATTGGCTCATGTGTTACCTAGGAGGTGTTTCTGTCTATGGCGGCATGTTGTTACAATTTCGCTGCGCTTGTTGAGGGATGACAGGTCTGGACGGTAAATAATAAACAGTTTCTCTTTCAAGCATAGGTTGCATCTTTTATTACCACTATTGGACGGCGTGGCAACACTCCAATACGTGCACCATGACAGCAACCACCCACCCACCACCACGAAAAGAATACCTACCGGAATCAATAAAAGGCTATCGATGCTGTCATCTAGCAAAGCTGAATTTGACCAAGCAACCCCCCCGTACCAAAAAGCCCTTGATGAAAGCGGATACAATTTCACCCTCACCTATGAACCCACGCCAGGAAACCAGCCAAAAAAGAACAGAAAACGGAACGACATCATCTGGTACAACCCCCCATACAGCAAAAACGTCTCAACGAACATTGGACACAAATTCCTCAATCTGATTGACAAACACTTTCCCAAAGACAACATCCTAAGAAAAGTATTCAACAAGAACAACATTAAATTGAGCTACAGCTGCATGAACAATATACGACAAATCATCTCAAACCACAACAAAACAATTGCAAATGAGCCGTCGGCCCTCAGACAGAGCGACTCCAAAACCAACAAAGGATGTAATTGTCGAAAGAAACCTGATTGCCCTCTCAACGGGGGGTGCTTACAAACATCAGTTGTCTACCAATCTAAGGTAATACGCAAGGACATTAACACATCCGACACATATGTAGGATTAACCGAGGGAGAATTCAAAACCGATGGAACAATCACAAGGCTTCTTTCAGGAACAAAAACCTGCGAAATACCACGGAACTCAGCAAACACATTTGGGACCTCAAAGACAATAATGTTGAATATTCAATAACATGGCAAATTCTTGCATCTAGCACACCTTACAATAGTGGTAATAAAAGATGCAACCTATGCTTGAAAGAGAAACTGTTTATTATTTACCGTCCAGACCTGTCATCCCTCAACAAGCGCAGCGAAATTGTAACAACATGCCGCCATAGACGGAAACACCTCCTAGGTAACACATGAGCCAATCACCACGCCCCTAGGCCAGCCTGTACCCACCCACTCTGTGCCCTATATAAACCATGGTATGCGAATGCTCCCATTAAAATCTCCTGACGATTGAGGGTACCCCCCCCTCATGAAACAGGCCTGTAGAGATGAAATAGTCTTGTGATTTTTTTCCCACACATACATATATATATATATATATATATATATATATATATATATATATATATATATATATATATATATATATATATATATATATATATATATATACCTTGAATTACTTATCTTTAACACTTCTCTGAGTGGGGACCTTTTATATCCCAAGAATTTTAGAGTATTTTATTTTTTAAACTGACATTGCTCAAAAAATAATAATGCATCAAAATCAATGGTGTTATGAATTATCAAAATATTGAAGGCTCCAATTACTTGAAATATTCCACTTTTTTGAGGGACAATCTTGCATATTTCTCGTTTGCCATAGTAAAAACTAAGTTTTATTTGACAAAAAAGGCATAAAATAAACAAAAATCAAAAACATAAAAAATAAATGAGTTCTGAAGTTAAGGGTTAAGGGTCCCCGAGACCAAAAAAAACGTATATATTGTATTGGTTTTGAAAATAAAAAATATAAAAATGGTGCCAACATGCTTTCATTTTTTCAGTGTGCGGCCCTCAGTAGACAAAGTTAGGACACCCCTGTCCTATAAGCGAGTATCGGTTTGTGTACTGTTACGTGTGTTTGTCTGGTTGGCACATGCTCAGTGCGGTCATGGCCCGCAGCTGTTTTAGGCTTTCTTTTCCCGCTGAATGTTACATCATAGCGCAGTGGTGTCCTGAATGAACGCTCAAGTGGCAAGAAAAGCACAAACCCTTTTTGACAAGAAGAGGAAGCTTTTTGCTTTGTGATCTTGTCATCTGCCGCTTAGTCACTGATTTTCAGAAATGTGTGCAGAACTTTGTTCACCCTTGTTCATGCCTCCAACTTCCTTTTCTCCAGGTTACGCACCATCATTGTTTGCATCGCAGGATGGTGCGCTTTGATGTTGTTCGAGTGAATTTGAAAAAAACCAAAACAGAATTGTTCAAAAAAGCTTTCAGTAAATGCTTATTTTGTTTTTTTCCCCCCAGACAGGTGATGTTTGAAGGCAGCGGGTCATCAGTCACGGTTCTCTTTGACGCTGACCAGGCCATGCAGGATGGACACTTCTCTGACAAAGGTAAGAAAATTAAATTGTCTTGTTTTGTTGCCACTGGGAATTCAGTGACCATGACTAGTTTCCTCTTGTCAGCTAACTTGTAGTTAGAGCATACTTTAGAACAGGGGTCTCAAACTCAATTTACCTGGGGGCCACTGGATGCAGAAACTGGGTGAAGCTGGGCCGCAAAAAAAGATTTCTTAAAAAAATCTAACATGACCTTTTTAATGAATTCACCTTCTTTGAATGGCTTTCCCGCCCTAGCAACCATCTCACTCACCATGTAGCTAGCTTTGACTGCTGCATCGCTCTTTTTGCTTGCTTTCTTGACAAAATATTGTTGCCTCAGTAGACTGGTTTTAAAATTTGCAACCTGGTTCACTCTCTCATCTACCTGGTATTTTGCATACTCCTCAGCATGTCTAGTTGTATAATGACGTTTCAAATTGTATTCCTTGTGCACCGCAACTTTGTCTGTATCAACTACAGAAAAGAGCTATAAGGATTATTTATAAAGTAGATTACTTAGAACACACTAACATATTATTAATTAATTCTGGTTTATTGAAATTACAGGAGCTAGTAAAGTTACAGACATTATGTGTCATGTTTAAGGCTAAAAGTAAAACATTACCAGCAAATTTACAAAAAATGTTTGTCATCACTTCTGAGAATGAAGAGCATAGAAGAAAAGGTCATTTCCAACATCAGTATTCAAGGACAACTTTAAAACAAATGTGCATATCAGTGGTGGGGGTTAAACTATGGATTTGTCTTTACAATGAGATAAAAGATTGTAAAAATATATTCCAATTGAAAAAATATATAAAGACAGAACAATAAGATCATATGGACAGCCATAAGTGTTTACATTTTGCTTTATATTTATTAATTTACTTATTTTTTGCCTGGTTTTGTATTTGTTTTGTATCATGTTTTTTTTGTTCGGTTTGTACATCATGAAGTTTTGCACTTCTTGTGTTTTTTTTGTGTGTTTTTTTGTTTGTTTTCGTTATATTTGGATGTAATTGTTGGTTTATATGATATCATTAAGTAAGACTACGTATTATGTTGAAGGAGGCAGAAAAATATAAGATGTTTCTTCATCCTGCTCCTTCTCAGGCATTGGTGTGTAAATGTATAATTGAATAATTGAGGTATAATTGTCTATCGATCAAAGATGCACATCAATGAAGGAGATAAATACAAATGAAATGAAATGAAATAAGACACGTCGGGGTACCCCTGTGCTCAACAAATGAAATATTGCGTCAAAAATCGCCAACGGGGGGGTCTCGCCGTGGAGTTTACAGTTACGGTAGCACAATTAGCCCCGAACGGGCTAACATCACCACTAACGTGTTCCACGTCTGATTCGCCCAGCGACTCTCTGTCGGAGTATCAGCGCTGGGGTCCAGTGCACCACACTTATGTATTGTCGCTCGGTCCTTCGGCGGAGTGCTTTGGAAGCTACCGGACCGCTCGTCTTCCCCGCCCGGACTGTTTACAACGGGGGCGGGAGCGAGCAGGCGGGCGGGCGAGCGAGCGAGGGAGGGAGGGAGGGAGAGCGTGTGCGGGTGTCGTGGAAAAGCGGCAAAATGTTTCTCTGCTTGCATCACGCAAGTTACGTCAATGCATACTTGCCAACCTTGAGACCTCCGAATTCGGGAGATGGGCGGGGTTGGGAGGAGGCGGGGTTGGGGGTAGCGGGGGTGTTTTTGTAGCCCGGAAGAGTTAGGGCTGCAAAGGATTCTGGGTATTTGTTCTGTTGTGTTTAGGTGCGGATGTTCTCCCGAAATGTGTTTGTCATTCTTGTTTGGTGTGGGTTCACAGTGTGGCGCATATTTGTAACAGTGTTAAACATTAAATACAATAAAATATGACCACCCTCAGTGTGACATGTTCCTCAAGTATGTCTTGCATTAACATGCGAGTGTCTGCAGAAGCCTCATACAACATGTGTTTGTGCCAGCACTCTGTTAGTATGGAGAATAAGATGAAGCGGTGACAGTTTCCAGAGGACGCTAAAAGCAGTGCCATCATGTCACGCACTTGATACTGTCGAGAGCAACCGTGATTGGTATAATCCTACAGCTCAGCACACAACGCTGTCAAGCGTCATTCATTTCAAACTTGCGAGCCGCACTAACATTAAACTATCATGTTAAGGTGGGGGCCGCGAAATAACGTCTCGCAGGCCGCAATTGGCCCGCGGGCCGCATGTTTGAGACCCCTGCTTTAGAAGAACAACAATCACGTACGCACATACATATTGCTTTATGGTGGGAAATGACTGACAAAACTTCACACACTCAACACAACGTTTCACTAACTGAAAATTTTTTCACAAACTCAAAAATGTTTTACTAACTCAAAAAAGTTTCACAAACTAAAAAAAAAAGTTTCACAAACTCAAATGTTTTACTAACTCAAAAATGTTTCACAAACTAAAAAAAAAAGTTTCACAAACTCAAAAAGTTTCACAAACTAAAAAAAAAAATGTTAGTTTGTGAAACATTTTTGAGTCAAACTCACATTTTTTACAAATTCAAAAATGTTTCACAAACTCAAATTTTTTTCACAAACTAAAAAAAATGTTTCACAAACTCAAAAATGTTTAAAAAACTCAAAAAAAGTTTCACAAACTAAAAAACTAAGTTTCACAAACTCAAAAATGTTTCACATACTCACATTTTTTTTTACAAACTCCAAAACAGTTTCACAAACTCAAAAATGTTTCACAAAGTCAACATTTTTTGAGAAACTCAAAATGTTTCACAAACACAAAACATTTTTAATAAACTCAAAAATGTTTGATAAACTCTAAAATGTACCACAAACTCACAAAAATGTTTCACAGGCTTATTTCTTTTTTTCTTTTTCTTTTTCTTCTTCTTCCTTCTAGTTCCTTTTCTTCTTATTTTTCCTTTCCCTTTCCCTTTTCTTCTTCTTCTTCTTCTTCTTCTTCTTCTTCTTCTTCTTCTTCTTCTTCTTCTTCTTCTTCTTCTTCTTCTTCTTCTTCTTCTTCTTCTTCTTCTTTGTACTTCCTCTAATTCTTTTTCTTCATCATCTCCTTCCTTTCCCTCTTTGTTTTTTACTTTTTTCATTTTCCTTCTACTTCTTCTTCTTTCTACGTCCTCTAATTCTTCTTCTTCATCTTCTCCTTTCTTTCCCTCTTCTTCTTTTTTAAATTTTTCTTTTACGTTTTATTTTTTCTTCTTCTTCTTTTTCTTTTTCTTTTCTGTTTTCTTTTCCCTTCTACTTCGTCTTCTTCTTCTTCATCTTCTCCTTCCTGTCCCTCTTCTTCTTTTCTTTTTCTTTTACTTTTTCTTTTTCTTTTTTCTTTTTCTATTTATTTTTTTCTTTCTTCTACTTGCTCTTCTTCTTTTTCTTTTTTCTTTTTCTTTTTCTTTCTCTTTTTCTTTTTCTTCTACTTTCTCTTTTTAATTTTCTATTCATTGTTCTTCCCCCTTCTACTTCCTCTTCCTCTTCTTTTTCTTTTTCTTTTTCTTTTACTTTTCTTTCTATTTTCTCTTTTCCCTTCTATTTCCTCTTCTTCTTGTTTTTCTTTTTTCTTTTTCTTTTACTTTTTTTTCTTCTTCATTTTCTTTTTCTTCTTCGTTGTCACAAGTCAATATCTCCGTCAGCCTTAAAGTGACTCAGCAGCACCACCTGCTGTTGAAGGTTGTGAACTACAGTTCATGCGCGTGAGAAACAAAGATTGCGCGAAGAATACACATTTTTTTCTACCTGCAAATCCCTTAGTGTGTTTGTGAAACATATTTTTGAGTTTGTGAAACATTTTAGAGTTTGTAAAACATCTGTTCAAGTTTCCGAATTTTTTATTTGACTTTGTAAAAACATTTATTTTTTTTATTTTTTTGAGTTTGTGGCAATAATTTAACTCCATACTTCTTATTCTTATGTCAACACTATCACTCTCAATACACTAGTTGTAGTAAATTGGGAGATTTGCATGGTTTTCACATTTTAGTCTGATATGTTTTATGGTGACAGAAAATGGCAGATTCACTTAGCAGCAACTGTAGTTGTAGAAGACTGGATGTCATAAAATGGCCATTCAAAAATACAAAACCCAAAACCAGTGAAGTTGGCACGTTGTGTAAATGGTAAATAAAAACAGAATACCATGATTTGCAAATCCCTTTCAACTTATATTCAATTGTATAGACTGCAAAGACAAGATATTTAATGTTCCAACTGAGAAACGTAATTTTTTTTTTTTTTGCAAATAATCATTAACTTATAATTTAATGGCAGCAACACATTGCAAAAAAGTTGTCACAGGGGCAGTTTTACCACTGTGTTACATGGCCTTTCCTTTTAACAACACTCAGTAAACGTTTGGGAACTGAGGAGACACATTTTTTAAGCTTTTCAGGTGGAATTCTTTCCCATTCTTGCTTGATGTACAGCTTAAGTTGTTCAACAGTCCGGGGTCTTCATTGTGGTATTTTAGGCTTCATAATGCGCCACACATTTTCAATGGGAGACAGGTCTGGACTACAGGCAAGCCAGTCTAGTACCCACACTCTTTTACTATGAAGCCAAGCTGTTGTAACACGTGGCTTGGCATTGTCTTGCTGAAATAAGCAGGGGCGTCCATGATAACGTTGCTTGGATGGCAACACATGTTGCTCCAAAACCTGTATGTACCTTTCAGCATTAATGGCGCCTTCACAGATGTGTAAGTTCCCCATGTCTTGAGCACCAATACACCCCCATACCATCACAGATGCTGGCTTTTCAACTTTGCGCCTATAACAATCCGGATGGTTCTTTTCCTATTTGTTCCGCAGGACACAACATCCACAGTTTCCAAAAACTATTTGAAATGTAGACTCGTCAGACCACAGAACACTTTTCCACTTTGCATCAGTCCATCTTAGATGAGCTCGGGCCCAGCAAAGCCGGCGGCGTTTCTGGGTGTTGTTGATAAATGGCTTTGGCTTTGCATAGTATAGTTTTAACTTGCACTTACAGATGTGGAGACGAACTGTAGTTACTGACAGTGGTTTTCTGAAGTGTTTCTGAGCCCATGTGGGGACAGCGTGGCGTGGTTGGGAGAATGGCCGTGCCGGCAACCTGAGGGTTCCAGGTTCAATCCCCACCAACCTCGTCATGTCCATTGTGTCCTTGAGCAAGACACTTCACCCTTGCTCCTGATGTGTCGTGGTTAGGGTCTTGCATGGCAGCTCCCGTCATCAGTGAGTGTGTGTGTGAATGTGGAAATAGTGTCAAAGCACTTTGAGTACCCTGAAGGTAGAAAAGCGCTATACAAGTATAACCCATTTACCATTTATATCCTTTACACACTGATGTCGGTTTTTGATGCAGTATTACCTGAGTGATCGAAGGTCACAGCCATTCAATGTTGGTTTTCAGCCTTGCTGCTTACTTTCAGTGATTTCTCCAGATTGTCTGAACCTTTTGATGATATTACGGACCATAAATGGTGAAATCCCTAATTCCTTGCAATAGCTGATTGAGAAATGTTGTTCCTAAACACTATGCTCACGCATTTGTTCACAAAGTGGTGACCCTCCCCCCATCCTTGTATGTGAATGACTGAGCATTTCATGGCACCCACCTGTTCCCAATTAGCCTGTTCACCTGTGGGATGTTCCAAATAAGTGTTTGATGAGCATTCTTCAACTTTCTCAGTCTTTTTTGCCACTTGTGCCAGCTTTTTTTAAACATGTTGCAGGCATCAAATTCCAAATGAGGTAATATTTGCAAAAAATAACAACGTTTTCCAGTTTGAACGTTAAATATCTTGTCCTTGCAGTTTATTCAAATGAATATAGGTTGAAAATGATTTGCAAATCATTATATTCTGTTTTTATTTACCATTTACATACGTGCAAACTTCACTGGTTTTGGGGTTTGCACATAAGCATCGAGCGAGCACATTTTGAAAAGTGGAGCCTTACTTTTGAGTGCTTTCCGTCAGGCATGCTTGCTTTGTTGGCATGGACAATCACAACAACGGTCCACTACAAATGCGCCTGTTTGCCCGCCAGGTGTCATGACGTCATTCGCAACAAAGGTATGGAAATATGGTTTGATTTTGCGTGAATGCCGACAGAACTTAGTCGGTACGTATAAAAGAACCACATTGGATACCCATCCCTATGTGACGTAGTACGGCATCGTATGTGACATAATGTACAAACCCTGTTTCCATATGAGTTGGGAAATTGTGTTAGATATAAATACAAAGACAACATATTTGATGTTCAAACTGATAAACTTTTTTTTTTGTAAATAATCATTAACTTTAGAATTTGATGCCAGCAACACGTGACAAAGAAGTTGGGAAAGGTGGCAATAAATACTGATAAAGTTGAGGAATGCTCATCAAACACTTATTTGGAACATCCCACAGGTGAACAGGCAAATTGGGAACAAGTGAGTGCCATGATTGGGTATAAAAGTAGATTCCATGAAAAGCTCAGTCATTCACAAACAAGGATGGAGCGAGGGTCACCACTTTGTCAACAAATGCGTGAGCAAATTGTTGAACAGTTTAAGAAACACCTTTCTCAACAAGCTATTGCAAGGAATTTAGGGATTTCACCATCTACGGTCCGTAATATCATCAAAGGGTTCAGAGAATCTGGAGAAATCACTGCACGTAAGCAGCTAAGCCCGTGACCTTCGATCCCTCAGGCTGTACTGCATCAACAAGCGACATCAGTGTGTAAAGGATATCACCACATGGGCTCAGGAACACTTCAGAAACCCACTGTCAGTAACTACAGTTGGTCGCTACATCTGTACGTGCAAGTTAAAACTCTCCTATGCAAGGCGAAAACCGTTGATCAACAACACCCAGAAATGCCGTCGGCTTCGCTGGGCCTGAGCTCATCTAAGATGGACTGATACAAAGTGGAAAAGTGTTCTGTGGTCTGACGAGTTCACATTTCAAATTGTTTTTGGAAACTGTGGACGTCGTGTCCTCCGGACCAAAGAGGAAAAGAACCATCCGGATTGTTCTAGGCGCAAAATTGAAAAGCCAGCATCTGTGATGGTATGGGGGTGTATTAGTGCCCAAGACATGGGTAACTTACACATCTGTGAAGGCACCATTAATGCTGAAAGGTACATACAGGTTTTGGAACAACATATGTTGCTATCCAAGCAACGTTACCATGGACGCCCCTGCTTATTTCAGCAAGACAATGCCAAGCCACAAGTTACATCAACGTGGCTTCATAGTAAAAGAGTGCGGGTACTAGACTGGCCTGCCTGTAGTCCAGACCTGTCTCCCATTGAAAATGTGTGGCGCATTATGAAGCCTAAAATACCACAACGGAGACCCCCGGACTGTTGAACAACTTAAGCTGTACATCAAGCAAGAATGGGAAAGAATTCCACCTGAGAAGCTTAAAAAATGTGTCTCCTCAGTTCCCAAACGTTTACTGAGTGTTGTTAAAAGGAAAGGCCATGTAACACAGTGGTGAACAGCCCTATCCCAACTACTTTGGCACGTGTTGCAGCCATGAAATTCTAAGTTAATGATTATTTGCAAAAAAAAATAAAGTTTATGAGTTTGAACATCAAATATCTTGTCTTTGTAGTGCATTCAATTGAATATGGGTTGAAAATGATTTGCAAATCATTGTATTCCGTTTATATTTACATCTAACACAATTTCCCAACTCATATGGAAACAGGGTTTGTAGATTGTTGACATGGATAGAAATACGTGTACTGCACAGCCTTCCGGCGTGTGTGGTGAAGAGGCCATAATCAAACACATTTCAAGCTGCAGTTTGTTCACCAAACATTGGTCATTACTTCTGTGACATAATGCTTATCATCCTGCTCATGACCGTCTTAGTTTACATGCTCACTTGGACTTTGCGTGCGACGGTAACGGCCGTGGCGGGTGTGCCCAGCAGCTTGAGTTATGAGTGCGAGTGTGGTGAGAGCTATTTGACCATGTGCGTTGTGTTTTATGAGATGAGCAGCCTTTAACGACTCTGTCAGCGCTAAATGGGCTCTGATTTGTGGCGCAGCTGTCGCCCTGCGCCGTGATCAACTGGGCCTTGTGCAGAGAGGAGCGCATATTTTCATACGCGCACGGGGCGGCGAGCATAGATTGTCTCATTAACGTGTGATATTGATAGAGAAAGTCATGGCAATTGAAAGTCTCATCAGAGAGAAATCACAGCTGTTCAGATGCAGTCAGTCCTGCCATCCAATCACGGCACCTTTTCCTCCGAGGTTCCACTTTTCTATTATTTGATGTGCTGCCGCTAATGATCCATGTGGAGCATCATTCATACAGCAACTGTGCAGAGAGCAGCAGCCTTCTGCTAACGACACCAAGAAAGATGCCACACTATCATTGTTATCATGCAACACCTTCACAACACTATCCAATCAGCCTCAGGGCAGCAATTCATTGCATATTACTGTATGGATCAATAATTATTTATCTTTACAAATACACTGGATAGTACTGTATGGATCAATAATTATTTATCTTTACAAATACACTGGATATTACTGTACGGATCAATAATTATTTATCTTTACAAATACGCTGGATACTACTGTACGGATCAATAATTATTTATCTTTACAAATACACTGGATGCTACTGTACGGATCAATAATTATTTATCTTTACAAATACACTGAATATTACTGTATGGATCAATAATTGTTTATGTTTACAAATAAACTGGATATTACTGTATGGATCATTCATACATCCATTCATTCATTCATTCATTCAGACATACATCCATTCACTCATCCATTCATCCATTTGTAAATTCATCCATTCATTTATTCATTCATTCATCCCTTCATACATTCATACATTCATTTATACATTAGTACATTCATCCATACATTCATTCATCCATACATTTGTTCATTCATACATCCAAACACCTATTCATTCATGCATCCATTCATTCATTCATACATTCATTTATCCATCCATCCATTCATCCATACATTCATTCATTCATTCGTACATACATCCATTCATTCAGACATACATCCATTCACTCATCCATTCATACATTTGTAAATTCATCCATTCATTTATTCATTCATTCATCCCTTCATACATTCATACATTCATTTATACATGTGTACATTCATCCATACATTCATTCATCCATACATTCGTTCATTCATACATCCAAACACCTATTCATTCATGCATCCATTCATTCATTCATACATTCATTCATCCATCCATCCATTCATCCACACATTCATTCATTCGTACATATATTCACTTACTCATTAAATCATTGAGCCATCCATCCATCCTTTCATTCACTTATTTATCATCCATCCACTCATCCATCCATCCATTTGCTACCGCTTGTCCCTTTTTGGGGTCGCGGGGGGTCGCTGGCGCCTATCTCAGCTGCATTCGGGCGGAAGGCGGTGTACACCCTGGACAAGTCGCCACCTCATCGCAGGGCCATCCATCCACTCATTCTTCTATCATTTATTTATTTATTTAGTCAGTCATTTATACATTCATCCAAACCTCCATCCATCCATTTATCCACTAATTTAACATCCATCCACTCATTCTTCTATCATTTATTTATTTATTTATTTATTCAGTCATTTATACATTCATCCAATCATCCATCCACCCATTCATCTGCCCATTTAACCATCCATCCATCCACTCACTTGTTTATCCATTTATTCGTCCATCCACTTATCCTTCCATCCAATAATTTATTTATTTATTTATTTATTCATTTATACACCCACCCACTCAACTCATGTATCAACTCATCCATCCATCATCCATCCATCTATACATCTATGTATCAATCCATCCATACACTCATCCATCCATTCAATAATTAATGTATTAATTTATCCATTCATAAAATCCATCCATCCAGCCCTCTATCATTCATTCATTCATCCACCATCCACTCATTCATCTAGCCATTCATTAATTTGTTTATTAAATTATTAATTCATTCATCCATCCATTCATACACCCACCCACTCATCCATCCATACCATCATTAATCCATCCATGCACTCATTCATCCATCCATCAACCCATACAATAATTAATTAATTAATTCATTGATACACCCAGCAATCAATCCATACATACAGTCATTGATCATCCATCCATCCATCATCCATTCATCTATGATCCATCCATCATTAATCCATCATCCACTCATTCATTAATTTGTTTATTAGATTATTAATTAATTCACCCATTCATAAATCCACTTACTCATCCATCCATGCAGTCATTGATCCATCCATCCATCCATCCATCTGTCCATCATCTATCCATCATCCATCTATCCATCCATCCACTCATTCATCCATCCATACATCTATCTATCAATCGATCATTCATCCATCGAGTCATTCATATGTCATTCATTCATTAATCCATCATCCACTCATTCATCTATCCATTCATTAATTTGTTTATTAAATTATTCATTCATCCATCCATCCATCCATTCATACACCCACCCACTCATCCATCCATACAGTCCTTAATCCATCCATCTACTCATCCATCGAGCCATCCATTTACTCATTCATCGATCCAATAATTCATTAATTCAGCCATTCATACACCCACCCATCAATGCATACATAGTCATTGATCCACCCATCCATCATCCATTCATCTATCATCCATCCATCATTCATCTATTCATCCACCTTCAAATCATTCATCTATCCATTCAATAATTTGATAATTCAATTATTTATTCATTCACCCATTTATACATCCATCCACTCATCCATCCATGCAGTCGTTGATCCATCCATCTGTCCACGCATCCATCTATCCATCCATCCACTCATCAATCCATTAGGTCACACATCTATCAATCGATCATTTAGCCATTGAGTCATTCAGCTGTCATCCACTCATTCAACTGTCCATTCATTAATTTGTTCATTTAATGATTCATTCATTCATTCATCCATCCATTCATACACCCACCCACTGACCCATCCATACAGTCATTAATCCATCCATCTACTCATCAATCTATCCATTCACTCATGCATCCATCCACCCATCCATCCAATAAATAACTAATTAATTCATCCATTCATACACCCACCCATCAATCCATACATAGTCATTGAGCCATCAATCCATCCACCCATCATCCATGCATCCATCATCCACCCATCCATCATTCATCCATCATCCACTCATTCATCTATCCATTCATTCATTTTTTAAATTAAATTATTAATTCATTCACCCATTCTTACACCTACCCACTCATCCATCCATGCAGTCGTTGATCCATCCATCCACTCATTGATCTATCCATCCATCCACTCATTCATCCTACCATCCATCCATCATCCATCATCCATTCATCTATCATCCATCCATCATTCATCTATTCATCCACCTTCAACTCATTCATCTATCCATTCAATAATTTGATAATTCAATTATTCATTCATTCACCCATTTATACATCCATCCACTCATCCATCCATGCATGCATCTATCCATCCATCCACTCATCACTCCATTCGGTCATACATTGATCATTTAGCCATCGAGTCATTCAGCTGTCATCCACTCATTCAACTGTCCATTCATTAATTTGTTCATTAAATGATTAATTCGTTCATTCGTTCATCATCCATTCATACACCCACCCACTGACCCATCCATACAGTCATTAATCCATCCATCTACTCATCAATCTACCCATTCACTCATTCATCCATCCATCATCCATCCATCCAATAATTAACTAATTAATTCATCCATTCATACACCCACCCATCAATCCATACATACAGTCATTGAGCCATCAATCCATCCACCCATCAATCCATCATTCATCCATCATCCACTCATTCACCTATCCATTCATTCATTTTTTAAATTAAATTATTCATTCATTCACCCATTCTCACACCTACCCACTCATCCATCCATGCAGTCGTTGATCCATCCATCCACTCATCGATCTATCCATCCATCCACTCATTCATCCTTCCATCCATTCATACACCCACCCACTCATCCATCCATACAGTCCTTAATCCATCCATCGAGCCATCCATTTACTCATTAATCGATCCAATAATTAATTAATTCAGCCATTCATACACCCACCCATCCATCCATCATCCATTCATCTATCATCCATCCATCATTCATCTATTCATCCACCTTCAACTCATTCATCTATCCATTCAATAATTTGATAATTCAATTATTCATTCATTCACCCATTTATACATCCATCCACTCATCCATCCATGCAGCCGTTGATACACCCATCTGTCCACTCATCCATCTATCCATCCATCCACTCATCAATCCATTCGGTCATACATCTATCAATCGATCATTTAGCCATTGAGTCATTCAGCTGTCATCCACTCATTCAACTGTCCATTCATTAATTTGTTTATTAAATTATTAATTCATTCATTCATCCATCCATTCATACACCTACCCACTGACCCATCCATACAGTCATTAATCCATCCATCTACTCATCAATCTATCCATTCACTCATCCATCCATCCATCCATCCATCCATCCATCCATCCATCCATCCATCCATCCAATAATTAACTAATTGATTCATCCATTCATACACCCACCCATCAATCCATAAATACAGCCATTGAGCCATCAATCCATCCACCCATCATCCATGCATCTATCATCCATCATTCATCCATCATCCACTCATTCATCTATCCATTCATTCATTTTTTAAATTAAATTATTAATTCATTCACCCATTCTTACACCTATCCACTCATCCATCCATGCAGTCGTTGATCCATTCATCCACTCATCGATCTATCCATCCATCCACTCATTCATCCTACCATCCATCCATCCATCCATTGGTCATTCATACATCGAGTCATCCATCCATCCATCCATCCATGCACCCATCCACTCCTCTATCTATCCATCCACTCATCCATCTATCCACCCATCTAGTCATCCATCCCTCCCTCCCTCTCCAGTACGTCTCCTGAATGTGATGTTGGTGCAGTTCCAGTTTATCCCCAGCAGATGTCACTGCTGCAAAGGATTCACTCCCCGCAAGGTTTTGCGTCCTTCTTCCCGGTTCGCATCAGCGACTTCAATACATGAAAGATATACATACCAAACCTTTACACCACTGGTATCGATTGTAATATTGATTGATTGATAGAAACGCCTACGAGTGTTCACACCACCGGAATCGATTGCAATATCGATTGATTAGGTTTGAACGTATGGTGGTCAAGTTGTGCGGCCCCGCCCCCCTCCTGCCTGCTCCCTGCTGCGTTGCGGGCGCGCTCTGCACCGTGGCGGCGTGGAGCCTGATGAAAGGTTGAAGCGAATATGACAAGTTGCGACGTGAATGTGACAAGCTCTGACACGAAGCTGCAGCCGGAACCGATTCTCCAGCCCCTCACTCTTCCGGCGAGGCCAATTTGTGCGCGCGCGCACACACACACACACACACACACACACACACACACACACACACACACACACACACACACACACACACACACACACACACTGGTTATCATTAGGAATGGGGACCAAGTTTTTGATCATCACTTGTCGGGACCACCCTTTCTACAGGTTGTGGAGGCATAAAAAAAATGGTGTAAAATGTCCACTGCCCAGTTAGCTCATCCACGTCTTTAAATCTCTGGATTGATGAAGTAATGTGCTGACCATTCTTACTGGGGACCCTGGGGAAAAAGAGTTATTATGGTTCATGGCAGTGTTTTTCAACCTTTTTTGAGGCAAGGCACGTTTTTTTCATTAAAAATTCCGGAGGCACACCCTCAGCAGAAAACATTAAAAAATGAAACTCCACTAGGTCGTCGTGTCTTATTTTGATTTTGTTGGTGTTTTCCTGTGTAGTGCTTTAGTTAGTTAGTTTTGGTGGCCCTTCCTGTTTTGTTGATGTTTTCCTGTAGCAGTTTCATGTCTTGATTTGAGCGCTATTCCCCGCACCTGCTTTGTGTTAGCAAGTAAGGCTATTTAAGTTGTTGCTATCCTTCTTTGTGTGGACATTGTTGATTGTCACGTCATCTACGCATGTACTTGGTGGACGTCGTAAGTCTTTGCTGTCGTCCAGCATTTTGTTTGCTTGGTAGCTAGTTCAGTTTTACTTGTGTGTTTTGCATAGCCATTCCTATGCTTATTTGCCTTTTCCTTATGTTAATTTTTGATTTAAGCATTATATGCGTTTTTACCTGCATATTGGGATCACAACAAACCATCCTCGTCTCACCCGACACATTCCGACTTTTGCAAAGCAATTAACTACCTGCTGCCACCTGCCGACATGGAGTATTATGTGGTTACCCTGCTGAGTTTTACACAGCACAGACACAAAGCAACGGCACATTATTTTCAGATTATAACTATTGATTTGAAAAAAATATTTTTGGGACCAATTAGGTGAAGTTGCATAATTTCCCACGGCACACCAGACAATATCTCACGGCACACTAGTGTGCCGCGGCACAGTGGTTGAAAAACACTGGTTCATGGGGACCAAATTTAAATACTTTTGCATAATTCACACACGTTTGTACGTGACTACTGAGGACCATTTAAAAAAAAAAAAAAAGAAAAAAAAAAGTTCACACTCAAGCTAACTAGTAAACATGTTTTAAGGGCCAAAGCTTAAAAATCACTTAGGCATCTTCAGAATGGATCTGACTATCATTTAAAAAGGTTTCCCTTTAGGGGACCTGTTTTTTTGTCCCCATACCGTCAGAGGTCCCCTAAAGATGACTGTGTAAACAGAGCGATGTCCCCATTAAAGGCCTACTGAAACCCACTACTACCGACCACGCAGTCTGATAGTTTATATATCAATGATGAAATCTTAACATTGCAACACATGCCAATACGGCCGGGTTAGCTTACTAAAGTGCAGTTTTAAATTTTGCGCCGAAATATCCTGCTGAAAACGTGTCGGTATGATGACGTCTGCGCGTGACGTCACGGATTGTAGAGGACATTTTGGGACAGCATGGTGGCCAGCTATTAAGTCGTCTGTTTTCATCGCAAAATTCCACAGTATTCTGGACATCTGTGTTGGTGAATTTTTTGCAATTTGTTCGATGAACAATGGAGACAGCAAAGAAGAAAGCTGTAGGTGGGAAGCGGTGTATTGCAGCCGGCTGCAGCAACACAAACACGGCCGGTGTTTCATTGTTTACATTCCCGAAAGATGACAGTCAAGCTTTACCATTGGCCTGTGGAGAACTGGGACAACAGAGACTCTTACCAGGAGGACTTTGAGTTGGATACGCAGACGCAGTACCGTGAGTACGCAGCTGCGGCTTTCAAACATTTGATCGTTTGCCTGTACGTGCGTGCCGCTATGTGCGTGTCACGTACGTAACTTTGGGGACTTTGGGGAAATATATGTGCTGTATGAACTTTGGGGAGGTGAACGGTACTTTGGGCTGTGGGATTGAGTGTGTTGTGCAGGTGTTTGAGTTGTATTGGCGTGTTATATGGACGGGAGGGGGGAGGTGTTTGTTATGCGGGATTAAATTGTGGCATATTAAATATAAGCCTGGTTGTGTTGTGGCTAATAGAGTATATTATATGTCTTGTGTTTATTTACTGTTTTAGTCATTCCCAGCTGAATATCAGGTCCCACCCGCCTCTCACAGCATCTTTTTTTTTTCAATTTTTTTTTTTTTTTTTTTCAAGTTTCAAGTTTATTCACAATACCATATAACAAATACAATAGTAGTAAAATATCATCATTTAAAGATGTTGGTATGTGAAAGGGTCCCCCAAATAAGCTATCTGAATCGCTCCCACTGCCCTCTAGTCCTTCACTCTCACTTTCCTCATCCACAAATCTTTCATCTTCACTCAAATTAATGGGGAAATCGTCGCTTTCTCGGTCCGAATCGCTCTCGCTGCTGGTGGCCATGATTGTAAACAATGTGCAGATGTGAGGAGCTCCACAACCTGTGACGTCACGCTACTCGTCTGCTACTTCCGGTGCAGGCAAGGCTTTTTTTATCAGCAACCAAAAGTTGCAAACTTTATCATCGATGTTCTCTACTAAATCCTTTCAGCAATATCGCGAAATGATCAAGTATGACACATAGAATGGACCTGCTATCCCCGTTTAAATAAGAAAATCTCATTTCAGTAGGCCTTTAAGTAAGCATTGCCAGAACACACACACACACACACACACACACACACACACACACACACACACACACACACACACACACACACATTCTTGTATTTCTTACCTTCTTGAGACCTCCGCATAATGCCTACCTCTTTAGGACCACCCTTACTAGATATATAAAAATTTGTATTTACAACATTAATAATATATACATACTATGCACATATATAAAAGGTAAGCTTTGAGTTAATTTTTATTTGTTGAATTTTTTGTTTGTAAATGGTTTTTAATCTTAATTATTTACTTCAAGTTATTACAGTATGTCTCTATAAATTTGCTGAATTTCCCCCAGGGATCAATAACGTACTTTCTATTCTATTCTATTCTAAACATATTTATTGTATTTTTGTATTCATTTTTCATAATATTTTTATTATTTATTTATTTTTATTAAAGGAGCGCATTTCAATTTCTTACACACACTTGTTATTAAATATGTTGGCCACAAGGGGAGCACTTCAAATTTTTTACACACTTGTTATTTCATATGTTGACCAGAGGAGGAGCACTTTTTAAAACCGACACAGTCAATTTAAAAAAATGCCTCCTTTTTGGGACCACCCTCATTTTGACAGATTTCACCAACAGGGGGTGCAAATGAGACATTTTTTATTAGATGCAACGGTTTTCTGTATTGGGACCATGATTTCAGTCCTGACTTGTTCACCGGTCCTCATATGGACGGTACTTTTCCTTGTTGATGTCTCAAGAAAGGTAGAAATACAAGAACACAAACACACATGCGCAGACACACACACACACACATTCTTGTATTTCTTACCTTCTTGAGACCTCCGAATAATGCCTACCTCTTTAGGACCACCCTTACTAGATATATAACAATTTGTATTTACAACATTAATAATATATACATACTATGCAAATATATAAAAGGTAAGCTTTGAGTTAATTTTTATTTGTTGAATTTTTTGTTTGTAAATGGTTTTTAATCTTAATTATTTACTTTCAAGTTATTACAGTACGTCTCCATAAATTTGCTGAATTTCCCCCAGGGATCAATAAAGTACTTTCTATTCTATTCTATTCTAAACATATTTATTGTATTTTTGTATTAATTTTTCATAACATTTTTATTATTTATTTATTTTTATTAAAGGAGCGCATTTCAATTTCTTACACACACTTGTTATTAAATATGTTGGCCACAAGGGGAGCACTTCCAATTTTTTTACACACTTGTTATTTCATTTGTTGACCAGAGGAGGAGCACTTTTAAAACCGACACAGTCAATTTAAAAAAATGCCTCCTTTTTGGGACCACCCTTATTTTGACAGATTTCACCACCAGGGGGTGCAAATGAGACATTTTCTATTAGATGCAACGGTTTTCCGTATTGGGACCATGATTTCAGTCCTGACTTGTTCACCGGTCCTCATATGGATGGTACTTTTCCTTGTTGATGTCTCAAGAAGGATAGAAATACAAGAACACACACACACACACACACACACACACACACACACACACACACACACACACACACACACACACACACACACACACACACACACATTCTTGTATTTCTTACCTTCTTGAGACCTCCGCATAATGCCTACCTCTTTAGGACCACCCTTACTAGATATATAAAAAATTGTATTTACAACATTAATAATATATACATACTATGCAAATATATGAAAGGTAAGCTTTGAGTTAATTTTTATTTGTTGAATTTTTTGTTTGTAAATGGTTATTAATCTTAATTATTTACTTTCAAGTTATTACAGTATGTCTCCATAAATTTGCTGAATTTCCCCCAGGGATCAATAACGTACTTTCTATTCTATTCTATTCTAAACATATTTATTGTATTTTTGTATTCATTTTTTAAAACATTTTTATGATTTATTTATTTGTATTAAAAGAGCGCATTTCAATTTCTTACACACACTTGTTATTAAATATGTTGGCCACAAGGGGAGCACTTCAAAATGTTTTACACACTTGTTATTTCATATGTTGACCAGAGGAGGAGCACTTTTAAAACCGTCACAGTCAATTTAAAAAAAATGCCTCCTTTTTGGGACCACCCTCATTTTGACAGATTTCACCACCAGGGGGTGCAAATGAGACATTTTCTATTAGATGCAACGGTTTTCCGTATTGGGACCATGATTTCGGTCCTGACTTGTTCACCGGTCCTCATATGGACGGTACTTTTCCTTGTTGATGTCTCAAGAAGGGTAAAAATACAAGAATGCACACACACACACACACACACACACACACACACACACACACACACACACACACACACACACACACACACACATTCTTGTATTTCTTACCTTCTTGAAACTTGAAACCTCCGCATAATGCCTACCTCTTTAGGGCCACCCTTACTAGATATATAAAAATGTGTATTTACAACATTAATAATATATACATACTATGCACATATATAAAAGGTAAGCTTTGAGTTCATTTTTATTTGTTGAATTTTTTGTTTGTAAATGGTTTTTAATCTTAATTATTTACTTTCAAGTTATTACAGTATGTCTCTATAAATTTGCTGAATTTCCCCCAGTGATCAATAAAGTGCTTTCTATTCTATTTTATTTTAAACATATTTATTGTATTTTTGTATTCATTTTTGAAAACATTTTTATGATTTATTTATTTGTATTAAAGGAGCGCATTTCAATTTCTTACACACGCTTGTTATTAAATATGTTGGCCACAAGGGGAGCACTTCAAAATTTTTCACACACTTGTTATTTCATATGTTGACAAGAGGAGGAGCACTTTTAAAACCGACACAGTCAATTTGAAAAATGCCTCCTTTTTGGGACCACCCTCATTTTGACAGATTTCACCACCAGGGGGTGCAAATGAGACATTTTCTATTAGATGCAACGGTTTTCCATATTGGGACCATGATTTCAGTCCTGACTTGTTCACCGGTCCTCATATGGACGGTACTTTTCCTTGTTGATGTCTCAAGAAGGGTAGAAATACAAGAACACACACACACTCTCTCTCTCTCTCTCTCTCTCACACACACACACGTCTCGCCCACTCATTTGACGGCCGTGTCGGCGTCGATTTGTTTGTGGCGATATTGCAAATGTAGACGGTGTGTGTTTGGAATTGGACTGCACGCTTTGATGCGGCGATAGATTGTAAAGTGTGATTGTATGAAATCCTTCATTAGGATTCATCAGCGAGATGGAATGAGAGAAAGGTCACCGAGCAGATGCACCCCCACACCCCTCCCCACCTCTCTGCGCGTGTGCTCCCCACCCCCCCTCCTGGATCGTACCGCCATCCTTCGCCCTCACGCTCTCTTCAGCGCTCGCCGCAACACATTTGCCGTCAAATTGGGGGAGAAAATGATCATCACGGGGCCTGCCGGAGAAACACAAGGTGAACGTGACATTAGCGGCCCCCCATCGCCGCCAACCCCCTCGCCGTCGCCCGGCGCCAGCGGGACGCCGCCGCGCCACAACTCATTTGTGTGCTCTCATTTGGCCGAGCGGGCCGCGATGTTGCTTACTGCTTAGCGAGCTGATGACTTTCTGGAAGAGGGGAGAATTGCGAGGGACGGGGAGCGGTGGCAATTGGCGAGGAAATGTGTCAAGTTGGGCGAAAAGAGACAATCGCCTTCGCTATTTCCAAAGCGGTGGTTGTGAGTGCGTGGCACAATCACTGGCTGCGTTGACACAGTGTTGCGGCTTCACGACATTTGACCTGCAAAGTCGCTGAAAACCTGATGAGGCGCGTCCAAACATCGCATAACGCAAAGTCACAAAATGATATTTTTATATATAAAAATGGACAGTTTATATATTTAAAGACAAACTTTAGTGTAATCTTTGTGTTATAGGTGACGAAGTGTACTGTTATGAGTCATAATTGTACAAACCCCGTTTCCATATGAGTTGGGAAATTGTGTTAGATGTAAATATAAACGGAATACAATGATTTGCAAATCCTTTTCAACCCATATTCAGTAGACTATGTTACAAAGACAACATATTTGATGTTCAAACTCATCAACTAAATCATTAACTTTAGAATTTGATGCCAGCAACACGTGACAAAGAATTTGAGAAAGGTGGTAATAAAAACTGATAAAGTTGAGGAATGCTCATCCAACACTTATTTGGAACATCCCACAGGTGAACAGGCTAATTGGGAACAGGTGGGTGCCATGATTGGGTATAAAAGTAGATTCCATGAAATGCTCAGTCATTCGCAGACAAGGATGGGGCGAGGGTCACCACTTTGTAAACAAATGCGTGAGCAAATTGTTGAACAGCTTAAGAAAAACCTTTCTCAACCAGCTATTGCAAGGAATTTAGGGATTTCACCATCTACGGTCCGTAATATTATCAAAGGGTTCAGAGAATCTGGAGAAATCACTGCACGTAAGCAGCTAAGCCCGTGACCTTCGATCCCTCAGGCTGTACTGCATCAACAAGCGACATCAGTGTGTAAAGGATATCACCACATGGGCTCAGGAACAATTCAGAAACCCACTGTCAGTAACTATAGTTGGTCGCTACATCTGTAAGTGCAAGTTAAAACTCTCCTATGCAAGGCAAAAACCGTTTATCAACAACACCCAGAAACGCCGTCGGCTTTGCTGGGCCTGAGCTCATCTAAGATGGACTGATACAATGTGGAAAAATGTTCTGTGATCTGACCAGTCCACATTTCAAATTGTTTTGGAAACTGTGGACAAGAACCATCCGGATTGTTATAGGCGCAAAGTTGAAAAGCCAGCATCTATGATGGTATGGGGGTGTATTAGTGCCCAAGACATGGGTAACTTACAGATCTGTGAAGGCACCATTAATGCTGAAAGGTAAACACAGGTTTTGGAGCAACATATGTTGCCATCCAAACAACGTTACCATGGACGCCCCTGCTTATTTCAGCAAGACAATGCCAAGCCACGTGTTACATCAACGTGGCTTCATAGTAAAAGAGTGCGGGTACTAGACTGGCCTGCCTGTAGTCCAGACCTGTCTCCCATTGAAAATATGTGGCGCATTATGAAGCCTAAAATACCACAACGGAGACCCCCGGACTGTTGAACAACTTAAGCTATATCAAGCAAGAATGGGAAAGAATTCCACCTGAGAAGCTTAAAAAATGTGACTCCTCAGTTCCCAAACGTTTACTGAGTGTTGTTAAAAGGAAAGGCCATGTAACACAGTGGTGAACATGCCCTTTCCCAACTACTTTGGCACGTGTTGCAGCCATGAAATTCTAAGTTAATTATTATTTGCAAAAAAAAAAAATAAAGTTTATGAGTTTGAACATCAAATATCTTGTCTTTGGAGTGAATTCAATTGAATATGGGTTGAAAATGGTTAGCAAATCATTGTATTCCGTTTATATTTACATCTAACACAATTTCCCAACTCAAATGGAAACAGGGTTTGTATTATCATCAAAAGGTTCAGATAATCTGGAGAAATCACTGTACGTAAGCGGCAATGCCCGAGACCTTCGATCCCTCAGGCGGTACTGCATCAAAAAGTGACATCAGTGTGTAAAGGACATCACCACATGGGCTCAGGTACACTTCAGAAAACCACTGTCAGTAACTACAGTTGGTCACTACATCTGTAAGTGCAAGCTAAAACTCTACTATGCAAAGCTAAAGCCATTTATCAACAACACCCGGAAACGCCATCGCGAGTTGTTGAAAGATTCACATAGTTTTTGGCCGGCTTCGCTGGGCCCGAGCTCCAGTTTAACATAATGTTGGAAAAACAGCAGTAAAAATGTACAAAACCCAAAATTAGTGAAGCTTGCACGTTGTGTAAATGGTAAATAAAAACAGAATACAATGATTTGCAAATCCTTTTCAACTTATATTCAATTGAATAGACTGCAAAGACAAGACATTTAACGGTCGAACTAGTAAACTTGGTTGTTTATTGCAAATATTCATTTGGAATTTTATGCCTGCAACATGTTTCAAAAAAGTTGGCAAGCGTGGCAAAAAAGACTGAGAAAGTGGAGGAATGCTCATCAAACACTTATTTGGAACATCCCACATGTGAACAGGCTAATTGGGAACAGGTGGGTGCCATTATTGGGTATAAAAGCAGCTTCCATGAAATGCTCAGTCATTCTCAAACAAGGATGGGGCGAGGGTCACCACTTTGTGAACAAATGCGTGAGCAAATTGTCCAACAGTTTAAGAACAATATTTCTCAACGAGCTATTGCAAGGAATTTAGGGATTTCACCATCTACGGTCCGTAATATCATCAAAAGGTTCAGAGAATCTGGAGAAATCACTGCACGCAAGCGATGATATTACGGACCTTGGATCTCTCTGGCAGTACTACATCAAAAAGCGACATCAGTGTGTAAAGGATATCACCACATGGGCTCAGGAACACTTCAGAAAACCAGCATCTGTAACTACAGTTGGTTGCTACATCTGTAAGTGCAAGTTAAGATTCTACTATGCAATGCCAAAGCCATTTATCAACAACACCCAGAAACGCCGCCGGCTTCGCAGTATAACATAATGTTGGACAAACAACAGTAAAAATGTAAGATAAAAGAGCTAAACAACATAAAAGCTGTACTTTTAATACAAATAACTAATGATAACACAATTTGTCACTAAGTTTTGATATGTGTCTGTTTGTAGCCTTTTTAAAAATTATTTAAAAAAATATCAAAATGTCTACCACATATTTTCAAATTGTGTATTACATGTTCAGCTTTTTTCTCATTATATATTGTCTTTTTTTGCTTTTTTGTTCTAATATTTTTGCTCTGGTTTATTTTTTCTGATAACATGTTGCGGGCCTGCAAAACTCTAGTTTCGGGCAGCAAATGGCCCCCGAGCCGCACTTTGGATGCCCCTGATTTAGATCAATGATTGTGCACCCTTAAAAATACTGTATCAAAGAATATTATAATATATTAATATTTTTGTACACAACAAATGATGGTTTCAGTTGAAAATACTCATTGTTCTGTATTTTTGTGTGTGTTCTTAAAGAAAAGGAAATACCAATAAAATACAAATAAAATAAAATAATAAAATAATGAAATATATATATTTTTTAAATACATTCTTGAAAATTATTAATTGATTTAGAATTGGGGAAAAAAAAGAATCGTGAAATAAAAGAGCAAACAGGCGAAATGTAAGAAGAAAAAGTTGAAATGTTGACTCTAATAACACAAATCTGCCATGCAGGCTGTTTTTTTTTTCTTTAAAACTGTCATTGCTCAAAAAATAATAATGAATCAAAATCAAAGTTGTTATGAATTATTGACATATTTAAGGCTCCAAATACTTCACATCAAATATTACGCTTTGAAAAAAAAATTTGGGGGGGAAAAATTGCATATTTTGTGTGTTCGCCAAAATAAAATACTATGTTTTCAACAATAATAAAAAAGTATACAATAATGTTATATTCAGATCGCATGGATCTGAAGTTGATCTAGAGACAGACTAAAGCGATGAAAGTCAGAAAACAATATTTAAATTATATTTAACATAAATTTTTATTTTTATATTCATTTTAACTGTCATTGCTCAAAAACAATAATGAATGTTGTTATGAATTATTGACCCATTTAAGGCTCCAATTACTTCACATCAAATATTACACTTTGAAATATTTCTTGGGGAAAATATTGCATATTTTGTGTGTTTTTCCATACAAAAACAAAAAGGCCATAAACAAAAAAATAAAAATAAAAAATATATATAAAAATGTTTTATTCAATGGATAGATCTGAAATTGATCTGGAGACTAAAGCGGTGAAAGTAAAACATGTTTTACTTGTTTGTATTTAACAATTTTATGAGTGGGACCTTTTTAGGTCCCCAAGATTTTTAATGTTGTTTTTTTTTTAAACTGTCATTACTCAAAAAAAAATACTGAATTAAAATCAATGTTGTTATGAATTATTGACCTATTTAAGGCTCCACTTACTTCACATCAAATATTACACTTTGAAACATTTCTTGGGGAAAATATTGCATATTTTGTATGTTTTTCCATACAAAAACAAAAAGGCCATAAACAAAAACAACAATAATAAAAAATAATTTTTTTTTTTATATTCAACGGATAGATCTGAAATTGATCTGGAAACTAAAGCGATGAAAGTAAAAAATGTTTCACTTGTATTTAACAATTTTATGAGTGGGACCTTTTTAGGTCCCCAAGATTTGTAATGTTGTTTTTTTTTTAAACTGTCATCACTCAAAAAAAAATACTGAATTAAAATCAATGTTGTTATGAATTATTGACCTATTTAAGGCTCCACTTACTTCACATCAAATATTACACTTTGAAACATTTCTTGGGGAAAATATTGCATATTTTGTGTGTTTTTCCATACAAAAACAAAAAGGCCATAAACAAAAACAACAATAATAAAAAAATATATATAAAAATATTATATTCAACGGATAGATCTGAAATTGATCTGGAGACTAAAGCGATGAAAGTAAAAAATGTTTTACTTGTATTCAACAATTTTATGAGTGGGACCTTTTTAGGTCCCCAAGATTTTTAATGTTGTTGTTTTTTTTTTAAACTGTCATTACTCAAAAAAAAAAATACTGAATTAAAATCAATGTTGTTATGAATTTTTGACCTATTTAAGGCTCCACTTACTTCACATCAAATATTACACTTTGAAACATTTCTTGGGGAAAATATTGCAAATTGTGTGTGTTTTTCCATACAAAAAAAAAGTTTGAATTGTTTTTAATAAAATTTAAAAAAATAAATTGTGTCACTAATCACTAATGAATATCAATGTTGTTATGAATTATTGACATATTTAAGGCCCCAATTACTTCACATCAAATATTTCACTGTAAAATATGTTTTTGGGGGAAAAAAATTATATTGTGTGTTTTTGTCCCAAAAAAATGTGAATGTCTTTGACAAAAAGGGCATACAACATTAAAACATGTATAGTGAGGGACAGGTTTGAAGTTTATCTAGAGATTTACTGTAAGCGTTGAATAAAATAAAATATAAAATACATCAAAAAGAGTTTATTGCATGTTTAGTTTTTTTAGTGTGCGGCCCTCAGTGGAAAAAGTTAGGACACCCCTGGTCTGGAGCTTGTGTTTGGTCAACTTTGTCTCCGCCACACGCACGCACGCACACACACACACACACACACACACACACACACACACACACACACACACACACACACACACACACACACACACACACACACAGACACACACACACACACCTCCCCTCCCCCAACCTGCCCTGTGTGAGACATCATGATTCTTCTGGTACACTGGATACATTCTCCATGCGGGCTGAGCATTGGTCCGTGCAGGTGAACATGTGACATCGTAAGAAAAAATTATTTCACCTCCACACACACACACACACACACACACACACACACACACACACACACACACACACACACACACACACACACCTGAAGCACAGCGCTTATAAATACCCATCATTACAGCTATAAGAGCATAATGCATAGATACATATATACACAACATTCAGCCACCCCCCATGAACACACAGAGTTCCACATGAGCACATAAATATGTGCATACAGATGTACATACATACTGTACATACACATATACATATAAACATATACACATACATACATACATATACTATATTGCCAACAGTATTTGACCACCTGCCTTGACTTGCATATGAACTTGAAGTGCCATCCCATTCCTAACCCATAGAGTTCAATACGATGCCGGTCCACCTTTTGCAGCTATTACAGCTTCAACTCTTCTGGGAAGGCTGTCCACAAGGTTGCGGAGTGTGTTTATAGGAATTTTCGACCATTCTTCCAAAAGCGCGTTGGTGAGGTCACACACTGATGTTGGTCAAGTAGGCCTGACTCTCAGTCTCCGTTCTAATTCATCCCAAAGGTTTTTCTATCGGGTTCAGGTCAGGACTCTGTGCAGGCCAGTCAAGTCCATCCACACCATACGTTCATAGAAACATACACACATACAAACATGAACATAAATACATACATACATATAAACAAACATACATACATACATATAACAATACATACACATAAACATCCATACATATAAACATACATACATACATACATACATACATACGTACGTACATATAAACATACTTACATATAAACATATATACATATAAACATACATGCATACATACACATAAACATACATACATACATTCATATACACATACATACATACACACATACATACAAAAGACATACACATAAACATACATACATATAAACATACATAAATACATACATACAAACATAAATACATATGAACATACATATAAACATACATACATATGAACATACATACATATAAACATACGTACAGACATATAAACATACATTCATACGTACGCACGTATAAACATACATACATACGTACGTACGCACATATAAACATACATACATATATGTATATATAAACATACATACATACATTTATACATATGAACATACATACATGCATACATACATACAAACATACATACATATAAACATACATAAATATAATCATACATACATACATACATACATACATACATATAAACATACATATGTTCATAGAAACATACACACATACAAACATGAGCATAAATACATACATACATATAACCAAACATACATACATATAAACACACATACATACATATAAACAAACATACATACACACATGAGCATAAATACATACATACATATAACCAAACATACATACATATAAACACACATACATACATATAAACAAACATACATACACACATACATACATATAACAATACATACATATACACATCCATCCATACATACATATAAACATACATACATACAGTACATAAATACATATAAACATACATACATACATACATATAAACATACATACATACTTACATAAATACATATAAACATACATACATACAAACATACATATAAACATACATACATACATACATATACACATACATACATACATACATACATATAAAATACATACATACTAACATACATACATGTAAACATACATAAATACATACATACAAACAAACATACATACATATAAACATACATATACATACATATAAACATACATACATACATACATACATACATACTTACACATAAACAAACATACATATAAACATCCATACATACATACATACATATAAACATCCATCCATCCATACATACATACTGTACATACATACATACATATAAACATACATCATACATACATACATACATACATACATACATACATACATACATACGTACATACGTACATATAAACATACGTACATATAAACATATATACATATAAATATACATGCATACATACATATAAACATGCATACATACATACATTCATATACACATCTATACATACATACATACATACATACATACATACATACATACAAAAGACAGACATACACATAAACATACATACATACATACAAACATATATACATATAAATATACATGCATACATACACATATACATACATACATACATACATTCATATACACATACATACATACATACATACATACATACATACAAAAGACATACACATAAACATACATACATATAAACATACATAAATACATACATACAAACATAAATACATATAAACATACATACATACATATAAACATACATACGGACATATAAACATGCATACATACATACATACGTACGCACATATAATCATACATACAGACGTATGTACATATAAACATACATACATATAAACATACATACATATAAACATGCATACATACATACATATAAACATGCATACATACATGCATACATACATATAAACATACATACATACTTACATATGCATTTTACATATACATGCAAACATCTTTCCACACACAAATGCACTTTTATCCCACTCCCTCCCCACCACACACACACACACACACACACACACACACATACACACACACGCACGCACACACACGCACACACAGAGAGACAGGTCGATGTGGAGTAAATATAGCGCACACACACTTTGGCACAGTGACCTGCAGAGGAACTTTGCTTGCTTCTTCCACGGAGCGTTGTGTTTTCAGGCGTGCCATGAAGTATTCATGAAGTATTCATGAATACTTCATGAAGTATTCTTGGCGCGGTCGGCAGGATATTAGAAAGCACACCTCAGCGGCGCGCTGTCAGTGGTAAACAACTCAGGCTGGATTTGTCGTGCGTTTGCCGAGCCTTTTTTGTTGTGTGTTTTCGTTTTGCTTTAGGGCAGAGGTGTCCAAACTTTTTCCAGCAAGGGCCGCGTGAATAAAAACTGAAGGCTGCGGGGCCCAGTTAATACATTAGCATGCTAACTTTATTAGCCAATTAGCCTCAGAGTCATTTAACCTTGTATTTGACACATGCTAACTGTTAGCATCATATATTTTTAGCTGATTTTGCAGCCGAACACATCAGTCACACAGAGTTAAATTGTCCAAAAAGTCTTTCTTCATCCCCCACCTGAGGTTGTGTGGGAGGACAAAAATAAAAAAATTGTGACGTTGGCGGGATCAACTTGCCGCTGGGACCCCACATCAGGTCCTAACGCTCCATGGCACGTAACACCTCCCACATATCTTCTTCCATCTCATCCATGTCCGTTGCGGGAAAACAGATTGCTGGCCACATTCTGTCACGACGTGGGGGTTTTCGCATCTTACTGCGAGGATTGTTCTCTCAGGTCGTAAACTGACTTTTCCAGACAACAGTAGCAGGTAGGAACGTATATAATAATCAAAACTCAAAAGGGTACAAAACAAAAACAGAAAACTACCCGAAGGCGAGCGTGCATAACGCACGCGAAAGCTAAGGCAAAAAAAAAACTCAGGACATGAAACATGAAAGTCGCTAACTGTGGCATAAATAAACAAAACTTACTTGGCAAGGCACGAGCAACAATCGCATGAATACGAGCATGAAACTATGGCATGAAAAGAGCATGAAACAATCAATGTCGCCAGACCGACTAACTGGCAACGACAGGCTTAAATAGTAGTCTCCTGATTAGAACAAGTGCGTGTCCCGAACACATGAGGCAGGTGAAACTAATGAGTCGCCATGGTGACTAAACAAACAAGGGAGCGCAAACAGGAACTAAAAGAGTGCAAAAAATAACAAAAACATAATCCAGACCACAGATCATGACAATAGCATGCTTACAGTTACCATGTCAAGTTTTTTTTAGCCAATAGCCAAACAGCTCCAAATCATATAACTTGGTACTTGACACATGCTAACTGTTAGCATTCTAATGTTACCATGCTTACTTATTTGGCAAATTTTGCAGCCGAACGCCTCAGAGTCATATTACTTGGTATTTGACACATGCTAACTGTTAGCATACTGACGTTACCATACTAACTTTTTTGGCCAATTTTACAGCCGAACGCCTCAGAATCCTATATCTTGGTACTTGACACATGCTAACTGTTAGCATTCTAATGTTACCATGCTTACTTATTTGGCAAATTTTGCAGCCAAACGCCTCAGAGTCATATTACTTGGTATTTGACACATGCTAACTGTTAGCATACTGACGTTACCATACTAACTTTTTTGGCCAATTTTACAGCCGAACGCCTCAGAATCCTATATCTTGGTACTTGACACATGCTAACTGTTAGCATTCTAATGTTACCATGCTTACTTATTTGGCAAATTTTGCAGCCGAACGCCTCAGAGTCATATAACTTGGTATTTGACACATGCTAACTGTTAGCATTATGACGTTACCATATTAACTTTTTTGGGCAATTTTGCAGCCGAACGCCTCAGAATCATATAACTTGGTACTTGACACATGCTAACTGTTAGCATTTTAATGTTACCATGCTTACTTATTTGGCAAATTTTGCAGCCGAACGCCTCAGAGTCATATTACTTGGTATTTGACACGTACTAACTTTTTTTTTTTTTAGTTAATTTTGCAGCCAAACGTCTCAGAATCATATAAATTGGTATTTGACATGCTAACTCTTAGCATACTGACGTTACCATACCAACTTTTTTGGCCAATTTTGCAGCCGAACGACTCAGAGTCATATTACTTGGTATTTGACACGTACTAACTTTTTTTTTTTAGCTAATTTTGCAGCCGAACGTCTCAGAATCATATAACTTGGTATTTGACATGCTAACTCTTAGCATACTGACGTTACCATGCTAACTTTTTTGGCCAATTTTGCAGCCGAACGACTCAGAGTCATATAACTTGGTACTTGACACATGCTAACTTTTAGCATTCTAATGTTACCATGCTTACTTATTTGGCAAATTTTGCAGCCGAACGCCTCAGAGTCATATTACTTGGTATTTGACACGTACTAACTTTTTTTTTTTTTTTTTAGTTAATTTTGCAGCCAAACGTCTCAGAATCACATAACTTGGTATTTGACATGCTAACTCTTAGCATACTGACGTTACCATGCTAACTTTTTTGGCCAATTTTACAGCCGAACGCCTCAGAATCATATAACTTGGTACTTGACACATGCTAACTGTTAGCATTGTAATGTTACCATGCTTACTTATTTGGCAAATTTTGCAGCCGAACGCCTCAAAGTCATATAACTGTTAGCATACTGACGTTACCTTGCTAACTTTTTTGGCCAATTTTGCAGCCGAACGCCTCAGAATCATATCACTTGGTACTAGACATATGGTAGCTCGCTAACTTTTATTTAGCAAATTTTGCCGAATGCCTCAGAGTCATATAACTTGGTATTTGACACATTCTGACTGTTAGCATTCTGACTGTTAGCATACTGACGTTACCATGCTAACCTTTTTGGCCAATTTTACAGCCGAACGCCTCAGAATCATATAACTTGGTACTTGACATATGCTAACTGTTAGCATTCTAATGTTACCATGCTTCCTTATATGGCAAATTTTGCAGCCGAACGCCTCAGAGTCATATAACTTGGTATTTGACACATGGTAACTATTAGCATACTGACGTTACCATGCTAACTTTTTTGGCCAAATTTACAGTCGAACGCCTCAGAATCATATAACTTGGTACTTGACACATGCTAACTGTTAGCATTCTAATGTTACAATGCTTACTTATTTGGCAAATTTTGCAGCCGAACGCCTCAGAATTATATAACTTGGTATTTGACACATGCTAACTATTAGCATACTGACGTTACCATGCTAACTTTTTTGGCCAATTTTGCAGCCGATCGCCTCAGTCATATAACTGGGTACTAGACATATGGTAGCCCCCTAACTTTTATTTAGCAAATTTTGCATGGATATCCTTCATTATCATATAACTTGGGCGCATTGTAACCCCCCTGGCAACACTTTTGAGGGGGTTGGGGGGGTGCGAGGGTCATGCTCGACTGCACACTTTGACAAATAAGTCCTTTTTCCGTCTTGAACTGAATGCTGTCTGAGAGTTGAGTGTCTTGAGTGCACACACACACACACACACACACACACACACACACACACACACACACACACACACACACACACACACACACACACACACACACACACACACAGAGCTCTTTGTGACCCACATTTATTAGATCCAGCCCTGCAGGGCCTCCAGGGAGTCCCAGGGGTGGGGTGCCCCCATCAGGGTGCATCATGGCTGGCTTTTTGATGGTGAACTTGGCGACCCCTGAACCGTGCGGATGGTCCATCCTTGACAGGGTTAGCAGACATCGATACCACAATAGGTTGGACTTGAAGAGGTCTGCTTCTGATGGATCTTACTGCCGCTGAGACGATGACAATTAATAACGTACAGATTCAGTGAATCCCCACCGGAGCAATCTAACAACCAACTGATATCAAAAATATTACGGTGTGACTCTTTAGGCACCTAACCATCCCATTCTGACTCCTGGGGTGACGACTCCATTCAGAATCGATTGTCCATTCAACATGATTCTCCATTCAAACCGATTGTTGCGATGTATTATTTGGAATAATAATTATAACTTGATGGGGCAATTCTTGAAGGAATTGCGTGTGAATGCTCCAATGCTGAAGTTGAACTGAAATGCTGACAAAATGTAGTATGAATGTAAGAATAGTTTGAATGTTGAATTTCCAGGAAAACCGAAATTTGGTTTGGAACTTGGGAAAGTGTTAGTTTGAATGTCCAGGGTGAGTGAAATGTGTTGATTTTGGAATGGTTTGAATAGGTTGAAAAATGTGGGAATTGTGCAACTTGAAAAAATGTACCATTCATTTCAATGGGAAGTTCCTGGAAATTTGAGAATTTAGGGAACAGCGGGATTTAAAAAAAAATGATTAGGAGCATGAATGTCCTGAATGAGCTGAATTGGTTGATGTTGGAATTGTTTAAATCGGTCAAGTAGTAGTAACATGTCGAATTGAGAAATGGTGTTACGGAATTCCTATAATTCCGGGAAAACTGGGAATTTTTCCATTAAAAAAAAAACACTTTGTTTTTTTGTCCTGATTAAGAGGAATGTTTTGACAGTGGAACGATTGAAGTTTGTTGAAAAATGTGGAAGGAGTAGTCCACAGAAAAAAGGGTTTAAAAAAACGTGAATTCCTGGAATTTTTTTGAACTTTGAAAAATGATAGTTTGAATGTCCAGGATGAGTGGAATGTGTTGAAGGTAGAATGGTTTGAATCGGTTGAAAAATGTGGAAATGGTGGAAGCTTGAAAAATGGCCAATTCATTTTGAATGGGAAAAATGTCCTGGAAAACCTGGAAATCTGGGAAATCTGTAAAAAAAAATGCGTTTGTCAAGGAAAAGCCTGCAATTTCCGAATAGACTGATCAGTTTGACATTGGAATGGTTTGAATTGGATGAAAAATGTGGAAGGGAGAGCGCGCCAAAATCTGGAGAATAATAATAATAATAATAATAAATAGATGGATTTTGGTGTAGAAAACCAAATGTGTGAAAGCCTTGGAGCATTCACACATTTAACCTTATTTTTGTAATTTGTGGATTAGAAAGACTGCGTTTACACTGCAGACCAAAGTGGCCCAAATGGGATTTATCAGAAATCTGATGTAACTGCAAGCAAAATGTGATATTTGTCAGACTCCAGGCCCGAATGTGGCCCCAAAGTGGCCCCAATAAGGCCCCAATGTGGGCTTGGCGTCACTTGCACGCACAGTTTGATAAAGTGAAAACAAAGGAAGTTGTTTGTCGTGGCTACTACTACTACAAAATAAAATACAAGTCGTCACACCTTAAAAATCTGTTATGGCTGGTTACACCAGGCCGTGCCATTATGTTGGGTTTTGTTAGTGTTCTACGGTGTTTTGTGTCAGTTCCTGTCCTGTGCTTTTATTTTGGTGGCTCTTCCGGTTTTGTTTTTGTTTTCCCGTGGCTGCTTCACTTTTGTCCAAGTGCATTGCCCCTCACCTGTTTTCGGTTTGCAATCAAGCCTATTTAAGTTGATCCTTTTTTTTACCTTCGTTGTCGGTACATCGTTCGTTTGGGGATTTTAATGTTTTTGATTCCCTATTCGTTGGTGACCAGCGAAGATCCTTTTTTTAGACAAACTTTAAACTTAGACAAACTTTAATGATCCACAAGGGAAATTGTTAACAATAATAATATAATAAATAATAATAATAAAAACTGCAAGCAGCGATGGACGGGACCGACTTTGAGGGCTCATAAAATCCAAACCGGAGCAGTAATTAAAACTCTTTCATCAACTTTTAATCAGAAGGGTTCAATCTCTCTCCTGTGCTAATTTGAAGCCGACACGAGAAACGTGCTCAGAGGAGATAATGTTTGAAAAAAGGTGACTGTTTTTACACAAGTTTTGTTTTGAAGGGGGAATTGCAAACTTCCTGTTGATTTTTGCTGGGGGTTGTCAGTGTATGAAATATAGCTCTAAGTGAGACCTACATAGAGGTTTTTGTTTCATGTCTCTACAACATTCCTACTGGGAGTTACAGGCAGTTTTGTCTGTGTTTTCTTCCTAGGGGGCACTAAAGTGCAATTTTGAGTTTTGGGGTTTGGTTTTTTGATTAGATCGCAATTTTTGACTGTCCTGATGTGTGTGTCCAATTTGGTGAGTTTTGAAGCATGTTAAGGGGGTCAAATTACAGCTCAAAGAGGCAGCGGTATAATAATAAAACGCTAGAAATACAATAGGGTCCTCTGTCCCAAAGGGACTCGGTCCCTAATGACTACAAAATTCCCGTGGAAATTTTGATAGGCCTGATATCTGTGCCCTGGACCTGGGGCTCGTCAGAAGCCGCCGTACTTTTAAGATAGTGCTAAGTGTCTGAATCTGTGAGTTTTAGGTGTAACTGTACACAATGAGCTATAGAGCTACACCAAAACCTTAGCATGCTTACATTAAAATGTAACACTTAGCATGTGTGCTAACGATGGCATGCTACCAGTTGGCGTGTCTCACATATGAAGTAACACGGTGGCTGTTGAAGTAGAAAAAAACGGCAAAAAAAGTTAGCATTCTAATATGAGCTTGCTAGCATGTTAACGTTTGCATGCTAACAGTTAACAAGTGTCACATACCAAGTTATTTGACTCTGGGGTAAACAGTAGCGGATTTAACTAAAAAAATATGCAAGCAAGCTATTGTTAGCATGCTATCAGTTAGCTTGTGTCGAAAGTAGACAAGTGTATGAACAAAATGAGATATTGAGCACCGAGCGACGTGAACGTATGGCTGAGCTACAAAAGGAGGTAATATTGTCTTTTTGGTGTTTGTCTCAGAACAATCGTCCATTAAAAGTAGAGCTGTCCGATAATGGCTTTTTTGCCGATATTCCGATATTGTCCAACTCTTTATTACCGATTCCGATATCAATCGATACGATATATACAGTCGTGGAATTAACACATTATTATGCCTAATTTTGTTGTGATGCCCCGCTGGATGCATTAAACCATGCCATATATATTATTGAAGTCACAAAGTGCATTATTTTTTTGAACATGCCTCAAAACAGCAGCTTGGAATATGGGACATGCTCTCCCTGAGAGAGCATGAGGAGGTTGAGGTAGGCGGGGTTGAGGTGGGGGGGTAGCGGGGGATGTATATTGTAGCATCCTGGAAGAGTTAGTGCTGCAAGGGGTTCTGGGTATTTGTTCTGTTGTGTTTATGTTGTGTTACGGTGCAGATGTTCTCCCGAAATGTGTTTGTCATTCTTGTTTGGTGTGGGTTCACAGTGTGGCGCATATTTGCAACAGTGTTAAAGTTGTTTATATGGCCACCCTCAGTGTGACCTGTATGGCTGTTGACCAAGTATGCATGGCATTCACATGTGTGTATGAAAAGCCGTAGATATTATGTGACTGGGCCGGCACGCCCACGTGTGTACACAGCGGCGTTTTAAAAAGTCACAATTTTACTTTTTGAAACCGATACCGATAATTTTGAAACCGATACCGATCATTTCCAATATTACATTTTAAAGCATTTATTGGCCGATAATATCGGCAGTCCGATATTATCATACATCTCTAATTACAAACCCTGTTTCCATATGAGTTGGGACATTGTGTTAGATGTAAATATAAACGGAATACAATGATTTGCAAATCCTTTTCAACCCATATTCAATTGAATGCAATACAAAGACGAGATATTTGATGTTCAAACTCATAAACTTTATTTTTTTTTGCAAAATAATAATTAACTTAGAATTTCATGGCTGCAACACGTGCCAAAGTAGTTGTGAAAGGGCATGTTCACCACTGTGTTACATGGCCTTTCCTTTTAACAACCCTCAGTAAACGTTTGGGAACTGAGGAGACACATTTTTAAAGCTTTTCAGGAGGAATTATTTCCCTTTCTTGCTTGATGTACAGCTTAACCACATGAGCCCATGTGGTGATATCCTTTACACACTGATGTCGCTTGTTGATGCAGTACAGTCTGAGGGATTGAAGGTCACGGGCTTAGCTGCTTACGTGCAGTGATTTCTCCGGATTCTCTGAACCTTTTGATGATATTATGGACCGTAGATGGTGAAACCCCTACATTCCATGCAATAGGTCGTTGAGAAATGTTGTTCTTAAACTGTTCAACAATTTGCTCACGCATTTGTTGACAAAGTGGTGACCCTCGCCCCATCCTTGTTTGTGAATGACTGAGCATTTCATGGAATCTACTTTTATACCCAATCATGGCACCCACCTGTTCCCAATTAACCTGTTCACCTGTGGGATGGTCCAAATAAGTGTTTGATGAGCATTCCTCAACTTTCTCAGTCTTTTTTGCCACTTGTGCCAGCTCTTTTGAAACATGTTGCAGGCATCAAATTCCAAATGAGCTAATATTTGCAAAAAATTAAAAAGTTGTCCAGTTCGAACGTTAAATATCTTGTATTCGCAGTCTATTCAATTGAATATAAGTTGAAAAGGATTTGCAAATCATTGTTTTGTGTTTTTATTTACCATTTACACAACATGCCAACTTCACTGGTTTTGGGTTTTATACATACATGATTACATGTTTGCATGTGTTCAAGTGAGTGAAGCTCCTCGTTGTGATGCACCTCGGCGAGACCTGGGACTTTTGTGGGTCTTTGTTATTGCCTTTGAAGATGACAGAATGTTTATTTGAAAGGTTAGCGGGATGAAATGTGACCACAGGAGTTGTAAAGGTATTATTCTCAACATTTGCATTGTTCATTATTTGCTAAGTCATTTTGAGCACCAGCTATTGAGTGAGTATACATTGGAGTTCCCCGGGACCCTTTTGTCCCCCCGTTGACTCTCTTTTAGAATGGCTATTTTTCAATACACTTTAAACCTGTTATTTTGGAACGCTTTCAATCCAATCCAATCCCCTTTATTTATATCGCACTATTAACAACAAAAGTGTCTCCAGAGAGCTGCACATGAAAAAACAATAAAAGTAATCAAATCACAAGCATTTAAAATGAAACGAGTAAACAATAAACAAACAACTAATAATAATAAAAATTAAAAAAAATGTAATACATCAATAAAATAAAATAAAACAACAAAAACAAATCAATATTAAAGCTGCAAGCAGCGATGGACGGGACCGACTTTTGCTGGTGTTTCCTGCCTTTACCCATTCAACATATCTTTACCTGCACATTACCTACCTTCCCTGCATCCTGGGGACACACAGGTGCTTCTTTCTTTCACCCATACAACATATCTATGTAATCATGTACTTTAACCTTCTCTGCATAGTAAGGTCACACTGGTACGTCCTGCCTGTACCCATTCAACCTATTTTCACCCGCACATTACCTACCTTCTCTGTATAGTGGGGTCACGCTTGTGCTTTCTGCCTTTACCCATGCAGCATATCTTCACCTGCACATTACCTACCTTGTCTGCATTGCCTCGACCACACCTGCGCTTCCTTCTTTCACCCATACAACATAGTTTCACCTGCACATTACCTACCTTCTCTGCATAGTGGGGTCACGCTGGTGCTCCCTGCCTTTACCCATTCAACATATCTTCACCCGCACATTACCTACTTGTTCTGCATTCTCGGGTCACGCTGGTGCTTCCTGCCATCACCCAGTCAACATATCTTAACCTGCACATTACCTACCCTCTCTGTATCCTGGAGTCAAACTGGTGCCTCCTTCTTTCACCCAGTCAACATATCTTTACCCGCACAGTACCTACCTTCTCTGCATTGTGTGGTCACGCTGGTGCTTCCTGCTTTTAAGCGGCCATCTTGAGACGGCAGCAGCATCAGTGCAGCGGTTCCTTGAAGGCTCAAAAAATGAAAACCGGAGCAGTAATTAAAACTCTTTCATCAACTTTTAATCAGAAGAGTTCAATCTCTCTCCTGTGCTAGTTTGAAGCCGACACGAAAAACGCGCTCAGAGGAGATAATGTTTAAAAAAAGGAGACTGTTTTGACCCAACTTTTGTTTTGAAGGGGGAATTGCAAACTTCCTGTTGATTTTTGCTACAGGTTGCCAATGAATGAAATGTAGGTCTAAGTGAGACCTACGTAGAGGTTTTTGTTTCATGTCTCTATGACATTCCTGCTGGAAGTTACAGGCAGTTTGTCTGAGTTTTCTTCCGAGGAGCAGTTGTGTCTGTGTTTTCTTCCTACGGGGCAGTAGAGCGCAATTTTGAGTTTTGGGGTTGGTTTTTTTTTATTAGATCGCAAGGTTTGCCAGTCCTGATGTGTGTGTTCAGTTTGGTGAGTTTTGAAGCATGTTAAGGGGGTCAAATTACAGATCAAAGAGGCAAAGGTGACTGTTTTTACTAAACTTTTGATTTGAAGGGGGAATTGCAAACTTCCTGTGGATTTTTGCTGAAGGATGTCTGTGTATGAAATCTAGGTCTAAGTGAGACCTACATAGAGGCATTTGTTTCACGTCCCTACGGCATTCTTACTGGAAGTTACAGGCAGTTCTGTCTGTGTTTTCTTCCTAGGGGGCGCTAGAGCGCAATTTTGAGTTTTTTTTGTTGTTGTTTTTTTTTCATTAAATCGCAATGTTCGCCAGTCCTGATGTTTGTGTCAAATTTGGTGAGTTTTGAAGCATGTTAAGGGGGTCAAATTACAGCTCAAAGCTGCAGTATAATAATAAAGAAAGAAAGAATAAAAGCTTACAATTACAATAGGGTCCTCTGTCCCAAAGGAACATTCGGTCCCTAATAATGGAGTTTTAAGACGAGACTTAAAACATTCAACGGTGGGGTCCATTCTGACGCGAGGGGCCAGGATCTTCCAAAGTTTAGGGCCAACAACAGAGAAGGCCCTGTCTCCCCTAGTTTTAAGCCTCGTTTTAGGCCCCACAAGTTGGAACTGGCCCCTCGGACTTCAACGCGCGAGCTGGAGCATGAATTTGGATGAGGTCCGTGATGTACTTTGGGGCCAGTCCATTCAAACTTTTCAAAACAAACAGTAAAATGTTCAAATCAATTCTAAAACGAACAGGAAGCCAATGCAAAAAAAGCTAGAATCGGAGAGATGTGCTCTCTTTTTTTTTGGTTCCCGTTAAAAGTCGTGCCGCAGAGTTCTGGGCTGATTGTAAGCGTGACAGTGCATTTGGACTTATTCCAGTGTAAAGCGGATTCCAGTAGTCCAGACGTGATGAGATAAAAACCTGCAATACCTGTTCAAAATGTTAAAAAGATACAAAATATTTAGTCTTTAATAAAAGCAGAAGGTGATAACAACGGTGTTGATTTGTTTGTCAAATTTATAACCATGGTCTATGATGACTCCAAGGCTGGTCGGCTGTGGGACGTACAGAGTTCTTAAGAAAGTCCAAGTCCAGCAGAGGATCACTGTTGCCCAGTAGCACAACATCAGTTTTTTCCTGGTTTAGCTTTAAAAAGATCTGCGCCAACCAGGCCTTGACGTCATTAAAGCACTCAAGTAGGGGTGCCAGGGGGGTACGATTATTTTTAGAAATTGGCAAATACAGTATATTTGGCAGTCATCTGCATAAAAATGACAAAATATGCCATGGTTTCTGAATATTGCACCAAGGGGAATGACATTAAGTGCAAACAGGATGGGCCCAAGAATTGATCCCTGGTGGACTCCACAGTGGATGAAATTGAGTCCCCCAATTTTACACAGAAGCTTCTCCCTGACAGGTAAGCTTTGTCTATAAAAAAACAAATGGATCCAAGCATTTCTCTTTGGAATATCCATCCATCCATCCATCTGTTGTTCCGCTTATCTGAGGTTGGGTCATGGGGGGAACAGCAGCATAAGCAGAGAAACCCACACTTCCCTTTCCCCAGCCATTTCGTCCAGCTGGTCCCGGGGGATCCCGGGCCGTTCCCAGGCCAGCCGGGAGACATAGTCTTCCCAACGTGTCCTGGGTCTTCCCCGTGGCCTCCTACTGGTCGGACATGCCCTGAACACCTCCCTAGGTAGGCGTTCGGGTGGCATCCTGATCAGATGCCCAAACCACCTCATCTGGCTCCTCTTGATGTGGATGTGATGCTTTACTTTGAGCTCCTCCCGGATGACAGACCTTCTCACCCTATCTCTAAGGGAGAGCCCCGCCACACTCATTTCGGCGACTTGTACCAGTGATCTTGTCCCTTTGGTCATAACCCAAAGCTCATGACCATAGGTGAGGATAGGAAAGTAAATCAAACAGTAAATTGAGAGCTTTGCCTTCCGGCTCAGCTCCTTCTTCACCACAACGGATCGATACAGCGTCCGCATTACGGAAGACGCTGCACCGATCCGCCTGTCGATCTCACGATCCACTCTTCCCTCACTCGTTAACAAGACTCCATGGTACTTGAACTCCCCCATTTGGGGCAGGATCTCTTCCCACTCCACCCTTTTCGGGGTGAGAACCATGGACTCGGACTTGAAGGTGCTGAATCTCATCCCAGTCGCTTCACACTCGGCTGCGAACCGATCCAGTGAGAGCTGAAGATCCTGGCAAGATGAAGCCATCAGGACCACATCATCTGCAAAAAGCAGAGACCTAATCCTGCAACCACCAAACCGAATCCCTTCAACTGCTCCTAGAATTTCTGTCCATAAAAGTTATGAACAGAATCGTTGACAAAGGGCAGCCTTTGGCGGAGTCCAACCCTCACTGGAAACGGGTCCGACTTACCAAGCTCTGACACTGATCATACAGGGAGCGGACCGCCACAATCAGACAGTCCGATACCGCATACTCTCTGAGCACTCCCCACAGGACTTACCGGGTCGAATGCCTTCTCCAAGTCCACAAAGCACATGTCGACTGGTTGGGCAAACTCCCATGCACCCTCAAGGACCCTGCCGATAGTATAGAGCTGGTCCACAGTTGGAATACGTGCAAATCCTATTCGGGGTGTAGTTTGACCCCTCAGCCACTAGATGCCGCCAGAGTACCGTAGAGTACCACCTATTCATATTAGTTGCTCTGAATCTGCCAACAACTTTAAATGTAATAAAGACCATGTTGGTGAGTTGGTAGTGACATAAGAGTTGCGTAAGTATTAATTTATAAAAATATTGTGCGAGCGTCCACAACAACTGCATAGTTTTTGCCATAAATAAAACTGGGTTTGCATGGAACCCCAACACTTTATATGAGATTCAAGCATCGAAAGTAAAACAAATATTTTATACTTTTAAGACTTTTATGGCTGAAACCCTTTGGGGAGCGCTTGCATTCACCACATTTGGGGGTTAAAAAAAAGCACACAAAGTTGACTTGTGTGGCAACAGAGCTCTTCCTGTGACCAACTTCCCAAGCAAAGTGGAGAATGGACACTTTGACACCGAGCGCTTTTGTGTGCGTCCTTCCTTTCTCCGGCCAGGTGGGCAAAGTTTTGGGTCGTAACTCTCATGAACGGGACGGCTTTGAAAGCACGGCGACTGGCGAGGAAGCGAGCGGAGGAGACAGTGGCGGTCTTCAGCCCTCATGAATAATTCTGCTTGCCACAGTTGTTGTCGTCGTCACTGTCTGCGAGAGACACACCACTCTTCACACTTCACTCTCTTCCGCGCTCGCTTTCATTCGCAGGAAGCGGCGGGACGGGAGCGTCTGGCATAATGGCCTGTTTGTGACCTGGCGCTGGTTGGTAGTGAGGAGAAGGAGGCTAGGCAGGAAAGTCACAACAATTTTAGCTTAACTTGCTAACAAACTGTTCTTTATCACATGACCTGAATCCTCAACGGTGATGTTCACAACATACCACATTAACTTTAAAAAAAAAAAAATATATATATATATATATATATATATATATATATATATATATATATTTATATATATATATTTATATTTATATTTATATTTATATATATATATATATATATATATATATATATATATATATATATATATATGTGCGTGTGTTTGTTTTGTGCCCTTTTTGACAAAGCCCAGTTTTTAATGGCAAAACGTTCAAAGTGGAATACTTGATGCGAAGTAATTGGAGCTTTGAATGTGTCAATAATTCCCAACAACATTGTTTATGATTCATTATTATTTTTTGAGCGATGACCGTTTCATCATTTCTCAATGCAGTCCGCTGGAAATGACGGAGAGCGCCACTCTACGTAGCAACTGACGCCGTGGTCAAAGTCGGGAATTGCCACAAAACGCATTTTAAGATGTTTAACACTCCTGGTGGATAGTACACCCCCCCCCACACCCCTCCTCTCCGATTCGTCACGTTTCATGTGTCAGGTAAACTGTGACGAATGACTCCCCTTCCTACTGTAAAATAAATACATTTTTAAATTTTTATTTGTATCCATTTTTTAACTGTTTTATATATAGAATTGCGATTTTTTTTTTACTATATTTAATCTTTTACCTTGTGTTTTGCACATTTTTTATGGGTTTTAACTAGAGATGTACGATAATATCGGCCTGCCGATATTATCGGCCGATAAATGCTTTAGAATGTATTATCGGAAATTATCGGTATCGTTTTTTTTAAATTATCGGTATCGTTTATTTATTTATTTATTTATTTTTTATTAAATCAACATAAAAAACACAAGATACACTTACAATTAGTGCACCAACCCAAAAAACCTCCCTCCCCCATTTACACTCATTCACACTCATTCACACAAAAGGGTTGTTTCTTTCTGTTATTAATATTTCTGGTTCCTACATTATATATCAATATATATCAATACAGTCTGCAAGGGATACAGTCCATAAGCACACATGATTGCGCGTGCTGCTGGTCCACTAATAGTACTAACCTTTAACAGTTAATTTTACTCATTTTCATTAATTACTAGTTTCTATGTAACTGTTTTGATATTGTTTTACTTTCTTTTTTATTCAAGAAAATGTTTTTAATTTATTTATCTTATTTTATTTTATTATTTTTTTTAAAAGTACCTTATCTTCACCATACCTGGTTGTCCAAATTAGGCATAATAATGTGTTAATTCCACTACTGTATATATCGGTTGATATTGGTATCGGTAATTAAAGAGTTGGACAATATCGGAATATCGGATATCGGCAAAAAGCCATTATCGGACATCCCTAGTTTTAACTGTGTTTTATACACAGAATGTTCTGTGCTTACTGTGATTATTATTATGGGTAATATTTGACCTTTCTGTTAGTAGTCTGTTGTAGAAATGTGCTATAAAAATACATCTACCTTCACCTTGGCCTTGACCTTAAAATGTGCCGCTCGACATTTAAAAACGATCTGGCCAGGGTGCAAAGCGGCTCGGTGTTGCGCGTTTGGATCCTGATCCTGACTTCCTTTTTCTCTGCTCCATAAAGGCCCCGCCCTCTGGTCCCTTCCCCCTCGCCGCCCACCCCCATTCTTCCAGGCAGCCTTATCTTCTCCATCTTTCCGCGCACTTTGCCTCGCATCCGCGGCTGTTTCCCATAACTCTGTTTTACGTCCCCCCCTTCCCCCTTCCCCCGTCCTCCTCTTCCATCTCCCCGCTGGACTCTTACAGTAAAGCGCCCGCTGTCATTTAAATGCAGGGCCTTCTTTCAAATAGACGAGGTGGAGGACGGCGGGATAGGAGGGGTCTTTGAACGCATCCATTAGCCGCATCTGTCATTTCCTGTTATCTTGGAGTACACAGTATGTGTGTACATGTGTGTACTCGGGAGCAGTACTACTGTGTAACATGACCTTGACCTCCTCTATTAACTGACCACACACATTTTGAGATGGATGTGTGTGTGTGTGTGTGTGTGTGTGTGTGTGTGTGTGTGTGTGTGTGTGTGTGTGTGTGTGTGTGTGTGTGTGTGTGTGTGTGTGTGTGTGTGTGTGTGTGTGTACGTGGATTTCCATTTGATCTCACTTCTTTGTCTAATCTGTTTTTCTTATGTCTTTGACACAGTCCTTTTAGCTACGGCCCTGTACCATTCTACACCTAACAAATCACCGAGTTGATTTCATTTACCCACTTTTCTCACCTGATTTGAACCGTTCCAACATCCACACATTAATATGACCTCGGACAATCAAACTACCGTTTTCTAAAATAAAAAAAATCCCAGACTTCACTGTTTTCTGGGACATTTTCACCAGTGAAAATGAATGGGCCATTTTTGTAACTTGCGCAATTCCCCCTTCTCTCACCCAATTTGAACCGTTCCACTAATCACATACCACAAAACTACCATTTTCTAAGTTTTAAAAAAATTCCAGGAATTCCTGATTTTCTGCAACATTTTTCCCACTGAAAATTAATGGGCCATTTTTCTAAATTGCACAATTCCCACTTTTCTCACCTGATTTGAACCGTTCCAACATCCACACACTCGTCTCACCTTGGACAATCAAACATGCATCTGACATTTTCACCAGTGAAAATAAATGGGCCATTTTTCTAACTTGCGCAATTCCCCCTTCTCTCACCCAATTTGAATCGTTCCACTAATCACATATTCATCTCACCTTAGACAATAAAAACTACCATTTTCTAAGTTTAAAAAAAATTCCAGGAATTCCTGGTTTTCTGCAACATTTTTCCCACTGAAAATTAATTGGGCCATTTTTCGAAATTGCACAATTCCCACTTTTCTCACCTGATTTGAACTGTTCCAACATCCACACACTCGTCTCACTCTGGACAATCAAACTACCATTTTCTAAGTTAACAAAAATTCCAGGAATTCCCAGGATTCACGGTTTTCTGGGACATTTTCACCAGTGAAAAAAAATGGGCCATTTTTCGAATTTGCACAATTTCCGCTTTTCTCACCCGATTTGAACCGTTCCAACATCCACACATCAATATGACCTTGGACAATCAAACTACCGTTTTCTAAAATAAAAAAATTCCCAGACTTCACGGTTTTCTGGGACATTTTCACCAGTGAAAATAAATGGGACATTTTTCTAACTTGCGCAATTCCCCCTTCTATCACCCAATTTGAACCATTCCACTAATCACATATTCATCTCACCTTAGACAATCAAACTGCCATTTTCTAAGTTTATAAAAACTTCCAGGAATTCCTGGTTTTCTGCAACATTTTTCCCACTGAAAATTAATGGGCCATTTTTCGAAATTGCACAATTCCCACTTTTCTCACCTGATTTGAACCGTTCCAACATCCACACACTCGTCTCACCTTGGACAATCAAACTACCATTTTCTAAGTTAAAAAAATTCCAGGAATTCCCAGAATTCATGGTTTTCTGGGACATTTTCACCAGTGAAAAAAAAAGGGCCATTTTTCGAATTTGCACAATTTCCGCTTTTCTCACCCAATTTGAACCCTTCCACCATCCACACATGCATCTGACATTTTCACCAGTGAAAATAAATGGGCCATTTTTCTAACTTGCGAGATTCCCCCTTCCCTCACCCAATTTGAACCATTCCACTAATCACATATTCATCTCACCTTAGACAATCAAACTACCATTTTCTAAGTTTAAACAAAATTTCAGGAATTCCTGATTTGAATCGTTCCAACATCCACACACTCGTCTCACCTTAGACAATCAAACTACCATTTACTAAGCTAACAACAATTCCAGGAATTCCCAGAATTCACGGTTTTCTGGGACATTTTCACCAGTGAAAAAAAATGAGCCATTTTTCGAATTTGCACAATTTTTGCTTTTCTCACCCGATTTGAACCCTTCCACCATCCACACATGCATCTGACATTTTCACCAGTGAAAATAAATGAGCTATTTTTCTAACTTGCGCAATTCCCCCTTCTCTCACCGAATTTGAATCGTTCCACTAATCACATATTCATCTCACCTTAGACAATCAAACTACCATTTTCTAAGTTTAAAAAAAATTCCAGGAATTCCTGGTTTTCTGCAACATTTTTCCCACTGAAAATTAATTGGGCCATTTATCGAAATTGCACAATTCCCACTTTTCTCACCTGATTTGAACCGTTCCAACATCCACACACTCGTCTCACCTTGGACAATCAAACTACCATTTTCTAAGTTAACAAAAATTCCAGGAATTCCCAGAATTCACGGTTTTCTCGGACATTTTCACCAGTGAAAAAAAATGGACCATTTTTCGAATTTGCACAATTTCCGCTTTTCTCACCCGATTTGAACCCTTCCACCATCCACACATGCATCTGACATTTTCACCAGTGAAAAAAAATAGGCAATTTTTCGAATATGCACAATTTCCGCTTTTCTCACCCGATTTAAACCGTTCCAACATCCACACATTAATATGACCTCGGACAATCAAACTACCGTTTTCTAAAATAAAAAAAATTCCCAGACTTCACGGTTTTCTGGGACATTTTCACCAGTGAAAATAAATGGGCCATTTTTGTAACTTGCGCAATTCCCCCTTCTCTCACCCAATTTGAACCATTCCACTAATCACATATTCATCTCACCTTAGACAATCAAACTACCATTTTCTAAGTTAAAAAAATTCCAGGAATTCCCAGAATTCACGGTTTTCTGGGACATTTTCACCAGTGAAAAAAAATGGGCCATTTTTCGAATTTGCACAATTTCCGCTTTTCTCACCCAATTTGAACCCTTCCACCATCCACACATGCATCTGACATTTTCACCAGTGAAAATAAATGGGCCATTTTTCTAACTTGCGAGATTCCCCCTTCTCTCACCCAATTTGAACCATTCCACTAATCACATATTCATCTCACCTTAGACAATCAAACTACCATTTTCTAAGTTTAAACAAAATTTCAGGAATTCCTGATTTGAATCGTTCCAACATCCACACACTCGTCTCACCTTAGACAATCAAACTACCATTTACTAAGCTAACAACAATTCCAGGAATTCCCAGAATTCACGGTTTTCTGGGACATTTTCACCAGTGAAAAAAAATGAGCCATTTTTCGAATTTGCACAATCTTTGCTTTTCTCACCCGATTTGAACCCTTCCACCATCCACACATGCATCTGACATTTTCACCAGTGAAAATAAATGAGCTATTTTTCTAACTTGCGCAATTCCCCCTTCTCTCACCGAATTTGAATCGTTCCACTAATCACATATTCATCTCACCTTAGACAATCAAACTACCATTTTCTAAGTTTAAAAAAAATTCCAGGAATTCCTGGTTTTCTGCAACATTTTTCCCACTGAAAATTAATTGGGCCATTTATCGAAATTGCACAATTCCCACTTTTCTCACCTGATTTGAACCGTTCCAACATCCACACACTCGTCTCACCTTGGACAATCAAACTACCATTTTCTAAGTTAACAAAAATTCCAGGAATTCCCAGAATTCACGGTTTTCTCGGACATTTTCACCAGTGAAAAAAAATGGGCCATTTTTCGAATTTGCACAATTTCCGCTTTTCTCACCCGATTTGAACCCTTCTACCATCCACACATGCATCTGACATTTTCACCAGTGAAAAAAAATAGGCAATTTTTCGAATATGCACAATTTCCGCTTTTCTCACCCGATTTAAACCGTTCCAACATCCACACATTAATATGACCTCGGACAATCAAACTACCGTTTTCTAAAATAAAAAAAATTCCCAGACTTCACGGTTTTCTGGGACATTTTCACCAGTGAAAATAAATGGGCCATTTTTGTAACTTGCGCAATTCCCCCTTCTCTCACCCAATTTGAACCATTCCACTAATCACATATTCATCTCACCTTAGACAATCAAACTACCATTTTCTAAGTTAAAAAAATTCCAGGAATTCCCAGAATTCACGGTTTTCTGGGACATTTTCACCAGTGAAAAAAAATGGGCCATTTTTCGAATTTGCACAATTTCCGCTTTTCTCACCCAATTTGAACCCTTCCACCATCCACACATGCATCTGACATTTTCACCAGTGAAAATAAATGGGCCATTTTTCTAACTTGCGAGATTCCCCCTTCTCTCACCCAATTTGAACCATTCCACTAATCACATATTCATCTCACCTTAGACAATCAAACTACCATTTTCTAAGTTTAAACAAAATTTCAGGAATTCCTGATTTGAATCGTTCCAACATCCACACACTCGTCTCACCTTAGACAATCAAACTACCATTTACTAAGCTAACAACAATTCCAGGAATTCCCAGAATTCACGGTTTTCTGGGACATTTTCACCAGTGAAAAAAAATGAGCCATTTTTCGAATTTGCACAATCTTTGCTTTTCTCACCCGATTTGAACCCTTCCACCATCCACACATGCATCTGACATTTTCACCAGTGAAAATAAATGAGCTATTTTTCTAACTTGCGCAATTCCCCCTTCTCTCACCGAATTTGAATCGTTCCACTAATCACATATTCATCTCACCTTAGACAATCAAACTACCATTTTCTAAGTTTAAAAAAAATTCCAGGAATTCCTGGTTTTCTGCAACATTTTTCCCACTGAAAATTAATTGGGCCATTTATCGAAATTGCACAATTCCCACTTTTCTCACCTGATTTGAACCGTTCCAACATCCACACACTCGTCTCACCTTGGACAATCAAACTACCATTTTCTAAGTTAACAAAAATTCCAGGAATTCCCAGAATTCACGGTTTTCTCGGACATTTTCACCAGTGAAAAAAAATGGGCCATTTTTCGAATTTGCACAATTTCCGCTTTTCTCACCCGATTTGAACCCTTCCACCATCCACACATGCATCTGACATTTTCACCAGTGAAAAAAAATAGGCAATTTTTCGAATATGCACAATTTCCGCTTTTCTCACCCGATTTAAACCGTTCCAACATCCACACATTAATATGACCTCGGACAATCAAACTACCGTTTTCTAAAATAAAAAAAATTCCCAGACTTCACGGTTTTCTGGGACATTTTCACCAGTGAAAATAAATGGGCCATTTTTGTAACTTGCGCAATTCCCCCTTCTCTCACCCAATTTGAACCATTCCACTAATCACATATTCATCTCACCTTAGACAATCAAACTACCATTTTCTAAGTTAAAAAAATTCCAGGAATTCCCAGAATTCACGGTTTTCTGGGACATTTTCACCAGTGAAAAAAAATGGGCCATTTTTCGAATTTGCACAATTTCCGCTTTTCTCACCCAATTTGAACCCTTCCACCATCCACACATGCATCTGACATTTTCACCAGTGAAAATAAATGGGCCATTTTTCTAACTTGCGAGATTCCCCCTTCTCTCACCCAATTTGAACCATTCCACTAATCACATATTCATCTCACCTTAGACAATCAAACTACCATTTTCTAAGTTTAAACAAAATTTCAGGAATTCCTGATTTGAATCGTTCCAACATCCACACACTCGTCTCACCTTAGACAATCAAACTACCATTTACTAAGCTAACAACAATTCCAGGAATTCCCAGAATTCACGGTTTTCTGGGACATTTTCACCAGTGAAAAAAAATGAGCCATTTTTCGAATTTGCACAATCTTTGCTTTTCTCACCCGATTTGAACCCTTCCACCATCCACACATGCATCTGACATTTTCACCAGTGAAAATAAATGAGCTATTTTTCTAACTTGCGCAATTCCCCCTTCTCTCACCGAATTTGAATCGTTCCACTAATCACATATTCATCTCACCTTAGACAATCAAACTACCATTTTCTAAGTTTAAAAAAAATTCCAGGAATTCCTGGTTTTCTGCAACATTTTTCCCACTGAAAATTAATTGGGCCATTTATCGAAATTGCACAATTCCCACTTTTCTCACCTGATTTGAACCGTTCCAACATCCACACACTCGTCTCACCTTGGACAATCAAACTACCATTTTCTAAGTTAACAAAAATTCCAGGAATTCCCAGAATTCACGGTTTTCTCGGACATTTTCACCAGTGAAAAAAAATGGGCCATTTTTCGAATTTGCACAATTTCCGCTTTTCTCACCCGATTTGAACCCTTCCACCATCCACACATGCATCTGACATTTTCACCAGTGAAAAAAAATAGGCAATTTTTCGAATATGCACAATTTCCGCTTTTCTCACCCGATTTAAACCGTTCCAACATCCACACATTAATATGACCTCGGACAATCAAACTACCGTTTTCTAAAATAAAATAAATTCCCAGACTTCACGGTTTTCTGGGACATTTTCACCAGTGAAAATAAATGGGCCATTTTTGTAACTTGCGCAATTCCCCCTTCTCTCACCCAATTTGAACCGTTCCACTAATCACATATTCATCTCACCTTAGACAATCAAACTACCATTTTCTATGTTTAAAAAAAAATTCCAGGAATTCCTGGTTTTCTGCAACATTTTTCCCACTGAAAATTAATTGGGCCATTTTTCGAAATTGCACAATTCCCACTTTTTTCACCTGATTTGAACCGTTCTAACATCCACACACTTGTCTCACCTTGGACAATCAAACTACCATTTTCTAAGTTAAAAACAATTCCAGGAATTCCCAGAATTCAGGGTTTTCTGAGACATTTTCACCAGTGAAAAAAAATGAGCTATTTTTCGAATTTGCACAATTTCCGCTTTTCTCACCGGATTTGAACCGTTCCAACATCCACACATTAATATGACCTCGGACAATCAAACTACCGTTTTCTAAAATAAAAAAATTCCCAGAATTCACGGTTTTCTGGGACATTTTCACCAGTGAAAAAAAATGGGCCATTTTTCGAATTTGCACAATTTCCGCTTTTCTCACCCAATTTGAACCCTTCCACCATCCACACATGCATCTGACATTTTCACCAGTGAAAATAAATGGGCCATTTTTCTAACTTGCGAGATTCCCCCTTCTCTCACCCAATTTGAACCATTCCACTAATCACATATTCATCTCACCTTAGACAATCAAACTACCATTTTCTAAGTTTAAACAAAATTTCAGGAATTCCTGATTTGAATCGTTCCAACATCCACACACTCGTCTCACCTTAGACAATCAAACTACCATTTACTAAGCTAACAACAATTCCAGGAATTCCCAGAATTCACGGTTTTCTGGGACATTTTCACCAGTGAAAAAAAATGAGCCATTTTTCGAATTTGCACAATTTTTGCTTTTCTCACCCGATTTGAACCCTTCCACCATCCACACATGCATCTGACATTTTCACCAGTGAAAATAAATGAGCTATTTTTCTAACTTGCGCAATTCCCCCTTCTCTCACCGAATTTGAATCGTTCCACTAATCACATATTCATCTCACCTTAGACAATCAAACTACCATTTTCTAAGTTTAAAAAAAATTCCAGGAATTCCTGGTTTTCTGCAACATTTTTCCCACTGAAAATTAATTGGGCCATTTATCGAAATTGCACAATTCCCACTTTTCTCACCTGATTTGAACCGTTCCAACATCCACACACTCGTCTCACCTTGGACAATCAAACTACCATTTTCTAAGTTAACAAAAATTCCAGGAATTCCCAGAATTCACGGTTTTCTCGGACATTTTCACCAGTGAAAAAAAATGGGCCATTTTTCGAATTTGCACAATTTCCGCTTTTCTCACCCGATTTGAACCCTTCCACCATCCACACATGCATCTGACATTTTCACCAGTGAAAAAAAATAGGCAATTTTTCGAATATGCACAATTTCCGCTTTTCTCACCCGATTTAAACCGTTCCAACATCCACACATTAATATGACCTCGGACAATCAAACTACCGTTTTCTAAAATAAAATAAATTCCCAGACTTCACGGTTTTCTGGGACATTTTCACCAGTGAAAATAAATGGGCCATTTTTGTAACTTGCGCAATTCCCCCTTCTCTCACCCAATTTGAACCGTTCCACTAATCACATATTCATCTCACCTTAGACAATCAAACTACCATTTTCTATGTTTAAAAAAAAATTCCAGGAATTCCTGGTTTTCTGCAACATTTTTCCCACTGAAAATTAATTGGGCCATTTTTCGAAATTGCACAATTCCCACTTTTTTCACCTGATTTGAACCGTTCTAACATCCACACACTTGTCTCACCTTGGACAATCAAACTACCATTTTCTAAGTTAAAAACAATTCCAGGAATTCCCAGAATTCAGGGTTTTCTGAGACATTTTCACCAGTGAAAAAAAATGAGCTATTTTTCGAATTTGCACAATTTCCGCTTTTCTCACCGGATTTGAACCGTTCCAACATCCACACATTAATATGACCTCGGACAATCAAACTACCGTTTTCTAAAATAAAAAAATTCCCAGAATTCACGGTTTTCTGGGACATTTTCACCAGTGAAAAAAAATGGGCCATTTTTCGAATTTGCACAATTTCCGCTTTTCTCACCCAATTTGAACCCTTCCACCATCCACACATGCATCTGACATTTTCACCAGTGAAAATAAATGGGCCATTTTTCTAACTTGCGAGATTCCCCCTTCTCTCACCCAATTTGAACCATTCCACTAATCACATATTCATCTCACCTTAGACAATCAAACTACCATTTTCTAAGTTTAAACAAAATTTCAGGAATTCCTGATTTGAATCGTTCCAACATCCACACACTCGTCTCACCTTAGACAATCAAACTACCATTTACTAAGCTAACAACAATTCCAGGAATTCCCAGAATTCACGGTTTTCTGGGACATTTTCACCAGTGAAAAAAAATGAGCCATTTTTCGAATTTGCACAATTTTTGCTTTTCTCACCCGATTTGAACCCTTCCACCATCCACACATGCATCTGACATTTTCACCAGTGAAAATAAATGAGCTATTTTTCTAACTTGCGCAATTCCCCCTTCTCTCACCGAATTTGAATCGTTCCACTAATCACATATTCATCTCACCTTAGACAATCAAACTACCATTTTCTAAGTTTAAAAAAAATTCCAGGAATTCCTGGTTTTCTGCAACATTTTTCCCACTGAAAATTAATTGGGCCATTTATCGAAATTGCACAATTCCCACTTTTCTCACCTGATTTGAACCGTTCCAACATCCACACACTCGTCTCACCTTGGACAATCAAACTACCATTTTCTAAGTTAACAAAAATTCCAGGAATTCACGGTTTTCTCGGACATTTTCACCAGTGAAAAAAAATGGGCCATTTTTCGAATTTGCACAATTTCCGCTTTTCTCACCCGATTTGAACCCTTCCACCATCCACACATGCATCTGACATTTTCACCAGTGAAAAAAAATAGGCAATTTTTCGAATATGCACAATTTCCGCTTTTCTCACCCGATTTAAACCGTTCCAACATCCACACATTAATATGACCTCGGACAATCAAACTACCGTTTTCTAAAATAAAAAAAATTCCCAGACTTCACGGTTTTCTGGGACATTTTCACCAGTGAAAATAAATAGGCCATTTTTGTAACTTGCGCAATTCCCCCTTCTCTCACCCAATTTGAACCGTTCCACTAATCACATATTCATCTCACCTTAGACAATCAAACTACCATTTTCTATGTTTAAAAAAAAATTCCAGGAATTCCTGGTTTTCTGCAACATTTTTCCCACTGAAAATTAATTGGGCCATTTTTCGAAATTGCACAATTCCCACTTTTTTCACCTGATTTGAACCGTTCTAACATCCACACACTTGTCTCACCTTGGACAATCAAACTACCATTTTCTAAGTTAAAAACAATTCCAGGAATTCCCAGAATTCAGGGTTTTCTGAGACATTTTCACCAGTGAAAAAAAATGAGCTATTTTTCGAATTTGCACAATTTCCGCTTTTCTCACCGGATTTGAACCGTTCCAACATCCACACATTAATATGACCTCGGACAATCAAACTACCGTTTTCTAAAATAAAAAAATTCCCAGACTTCACGGTTTTCTGGGACATTCTCACCAGTGAAAATGAATGGGCCATTTTTGTAACTTGCGCAATTCCCCCTTCTCTCACCCAATTTGAACCGTGCCACTAATCACATGTTCATCTCACCTTAGACAATCAAACTACCATTTTCTAAGTGTAAAAAAAAATTCCAGGAATTCCTGGTTTTCTGCAACATTTCTCCCACTGAATATTAATGGGCCATATTTCGAAATTGCACAATGCCCACTTTTCTCACCTGATTTGAACCGCTCCAACATCCACACACTCGTCTCACCTTGGACAATCAAACTACCATTTACTAAGTTAACAACAATTCCAGGAATTCCCAGAATTCACGGTTTTATGGGACATTTTCACCAGTGAAAAAAAATGAGCCATTTTTCGAATATGCACAATTTCCGCTTTTCTCACCCGATTTGAACCCTTCCACCATCCACACATGCATCTGACATTTTCACCAGTGAAAATAAATGGGCCATTTTTCTAACTTGCGCAATTCCCCCTTCTCTCACCCAATTTGAACCGTTCCACTAATCACATATTCATTTCACCTTAGACAAACAAACTACCATTTTCTAAGTTTAAAAAAAATTCCAGGAATTCCTGGTTTTCTGCAACATTTTTCCCACTGAAAATTAATTGGGCCATTTTTCGAAATTGCACAATTCCCACTTTTCTCACCTGATTTGAACCGTTCCAACATCCACACACTCGTCTCACCCTGGACAATCAAACTACCATTTTTTAAGTTAACAAAAATTCCAGGAATTCCCAGGATTCACGGTTTTCTGGGACATTTTCACCAGTGAAAAAAAAATGGGCCATTTTTCGAATTTGCACAATTTCCGCTTTTCTCACCCGATTTGAACCGTTCCAACATCCACACATTAATATGACCTTGGACAATCAAACTACCGTTTTCTAAAATAAAAAAATTCCCAGACTTCACGGTTTTCTGGGACATTTTCACCAGTGAAAATAAATGGGCCATTTTTGTAACTTGCGCAATTCCCCCTTCTCTCACCCAATTTGAACCATTCCACTAATCACATATTCATCTTACCTTAGACAATAAAACTGCCATTTTCTAAGTTTATAAAAACTTCCAGCAATTCCTGGTTTTCTGCAACATTTTTCCCACTGAAAATTAATTGGGCCATTTTTCGAAATTGCACAATTCCCACTTTTCTCACCTGATTTGAACCGTTCCAACATCCACACACTCGTTTCACCTTGGACAATCAAATTACCATTTTCTAAGTTAACAACAATTCCAGGAATTCCCAGAATTCACGGTTTTCTGGGACATTTTCACCAGTGAAAAAAAATGTGCCATTTTTCGAATTTGCACAATTTCCGCTTTTCTCACCCGATTCGAACTGTTCCAACATCCACACATTAATATGACCTTGGACAATCAAACTACCGTTTTCTAAAATAAAAAAATTCCCAGACTTCACGGTTTTCTGGGACATTTTCACCAGTGAAAATAAATGGGCCATTTTTGTAACTTGCGCAATTCCCCCTTCTCTCACCCAATTTGATCCATTCCACTAATCACATATTCATCTTACCTTAGACAATAAAACTGCCATTTTCTAAGTTTATAAAAACTTCCAGCAATTCCTGGTTTTCTGCAACATTTTTCCCACTGAAAATTAATTGGGCCATTTTTCGAAATTGCACAATTCCCACTTTTCTCACCTGATTTGAACCGTTCCAACATCCACACACTCGTCTCACCTTGGACAATCAAACTACCATTTTCTAAGTTAACAACAATTCCAGGAATTCCCAGAATTCACGGTTTTCTGGGACATTTTCACCAGTGAAAAAAAATGTGCCATTTTTCGAATTTGCACAATTTCCGCTTTTCTCACCCGATTCGAACTGTTCCAACATCCCCACATTCATCTCACCCTGCACAATCAAACTACCATTTTCTAAGTAAAAAATTCTAGGAATTCCTGGTTTTGTGGTACATTTTTCCCATTGAAAATGAATGGGCCATTGTTCGAACTTGCACAAGTCCCACTCTTTTCACCTGATTTGAATCGTTCTAACAGCCACACACTCATCTCAGCTTGAACAATCAAACTACCATTTTCTAAGTTCATAAAAAAATTCCAGGAATTCCCGGTTTTCTGGGACATTTTTCCCACTAAAAATGAATGGTCCATTTTTCGAACTTGCACAATTCCCACTTTTCTCACCCGATTTGAACCATTCCACCATCCACACACTCATCTCTCCTTGAACAATCAAACTACCATTTTTTAGGTTCAAAACAATTCCAGGAATTCCCGGTTTTCAGGGACATTTTCACCGATGAAAATGAATGTGCCATTTCCACTTTTTTCACCCGATTTGAACCGTTTCAACATCCCCACATTAATCTCAACTTGCAAAATCAAACTACTATTTTTTGAGTTCATAAAAAAATTCCAGGAATTCCCAGTTTTCTGAGACATTTTTCCAACTGAAAAAGAATAGGCAATTTTTCAAACTTAAACAATTCCCAACTTCCTCACCCAAATTGAACCGTTCCAACATCCACACACTCATCTCACCTTGAAAAATCAAAGTACCATTTTCTAAGCTCAAAAAAATTCCAGGAATTCCCAGAATTCGCGGTTCTCTGGGAGTTTTTCACAATTGAAAATTAATGGGCCATTTTTCTAACTTGCACAATTCCCACTTTTCTCACCTGATTTGAACCGTTCCACTATCCACACACTCATCTCACCTTGAACAATAGACTACCATTTTCTAAGTTAAAAAAAACTTCCAGGAATTCCCGGTTTTCTGAGCCATTTTTCCCACTGAAAATGAATGGGCCATTTTTCAAACTTAATATTCGATATTGCACAATTCCCTCTCTTCTCACGCGATTTGAACCGTTCCACCATCCACACATGCATCTTACCTTGGACAATCAAACTATCATTTTCTAAGTTCATAAAAAATTCCAGGAATTCCCAGTTTTCCGAAACATTTTTCCCACTGAAAATGAATAGGCCATTTTTCGGACTTGCACAATTCCCACTTTTCTCACCTGATTTGAACCCTTCCAACAACCACACACTCGTCTCACTTTGGACAATCAAACTACCATTTTCTAAGTTCATAAAAAAAATCCAGGAATTTACGGTTTTCTGAGCCATTTTTCCCACTGAAAATGAATGGGCCATTTTTCAAACTTGAACAATTCCCACTTTTCTCACCCGATTTGAACCGTCCCACAATTCACACACTCACCTTGCACAATCAAATTAAACATTTTTGAGTTCATAAAAAAATCCAGGAATTCTCGGTCTTCTGAGACATTTTTCCCACTGAAAATCAATAGGCAATTTTTCGAACTTGCACAATTTCTTACCTTTCTCACCCGATTTGAACTGTTCCATCATGCACACACTCATCTCACTTCGAACAATCAAACTAACATTTTCCAGGTTCTTAAAAATTTCAGGAATTCCTGATTTTCTGGGACATTTTTCCTACTTAAAATAAATCGGCCACTTTTCGAACTTGCACAATTCCCACTTTTCTCACCCGATTTGAATCGTTCCACCATCCACACACGCATTTTGCCTTGCACAATCAAACTACCATTTTTTAAGTTAAAACATTTTTCAGGAATTCCCAGAATTCATGGATTTCTGGGACATTTTCACCATTGAAAATTAATGGCCCATTTTTCAAACTTGCACAATTCCCACTTTTCTCACCCAATTTAAACTTTTCCACCATCCACACACTCATCTCACCTTGAACAATAATCTACCATTTTTTAAAGTTCAAAAAATTTCCAGGAATTCCCGGTTTCCTGAGATATTTTTCCCATTGAAAATGAATGGGCCATTTTTCAAACTTGAACAATTCCCACTTTTCTCACCCGATTTGAACCGTTCCAACATCCACACACTCATCTCACCTTGGACAATCAAACTACCATTTTTTTAAGTTCAAAACATTTCCAGGATTTCCGGGTTTTCTGAGACATTTTTCCCACTGAAATTGATCGGGCCCTTTTTTGAAATTGCACAATTCCCACTTTTCTCACCCGATGTAAACCGTTCCACCATCCACACATTCATCTCACTTTGGACAATCAAACTACCATTTTCTAACTTCAAATCCCAGCAATTCCCAGAATTCACGTTTTTCTGGGACATTTTCACCATTGAAAATAAATGAGCCATTTTTCGAACTTGCACAATTCCCATTTTTCTCACCCGATTTGACCCGTTCCACCATCCACATATTTATCTCACCTTGGGCAATTACCATTTTCCAAGTTCCAAAAATGTCCTGGAATTCACACATTCATCTCACCTTAGACAATCAAATTACCATTTTGTAAATTCCCAAAAAATCCAGGAATTCCCAGAATTTACATTTTTCCGGGACATTTTTCCCACTGAACATGAATGGGCTATTTTTCGAACTTGCACAATTCCCACTTTTGTCACCCGATTTCAACCGTTCAAAAAAATTCCAGGATTTCCCAGATTTCCAAAAACCCTATTTTCACCTCTTCCTGGAAAGTTTTCACAGTCCACGTTTTTCAAATGTTTTTTGACCATTCCACCTTCAAAACGTTCCTCTTATTTGGAACAACAAATGTTCCTATTTTTACCCCGCACAAAATCCCGGTTTTCCTCAAAATTCCAGGAATTCCGAAATACCAATTCAAATTCAAACTGTTGATACGTCAACATTTTACAACCGATTCCAGAAATTCCAACACCAACCCATTTATATAATCTGGGGCAGGGGTCACCAACCTTTTTGAAAACAAGAGCTACTTCTTGGTTACTGATTAATGTGAAGGGCTACCAGTTTGATACACACTTAAATAAATTGCCAGAAATAGCAAATTTGCTCAATTTACCTTTAACTCTATGTTATTATTAATAATTAATGATATTTATCTTTGTGGAAACACTGATCATCTTAATGATTTCTCACAATAAATATATATAGAAACAGATAAATATCAATATGCAACACTTTATTTTTATATTTTCTCGAGGTGCACATTTTTCAAATTGAACATTTTCAAATGAACACTTCTAAGACAGTCTTGTGAAATCACAATATCCCATTTTAACTAGCTAGCCACTAACATTTTTATAAAAGAGGAGAAAACACGAACAAAATTAAAATTACATTTTGAAACATAGTTTATCTTCAATTTCGACTCTTTAAAATTCAAAATTCAACCGAAAAAAAGAAGAGAAAAACTAGCTAATTTTAATCTTTTTGAAAAAATAAAAAAAATAGTTTATGGAACATCATTAGTAATTTTTCCTGATTAAGATTAATTTTAGAATTTTGATGACATGTTTTAAATAGGTTAAAATCCAATCTGCACTTTGTTAGAATATATAACAAATTGGACCAAGCTATATTTCTAACAAAGACAAATCATTATTTCTTCTAGATTTTCCAGAACAAAAATTTTAAAAGAAATTCAAAAGACTTTGAAATAAGATTTAAATTTGATTCTACAGATTTTCTACATTTGCCAGAATATTTTTTTTGAATTTTAATCATAAGTTTGAAGTAATATTTCACAAATATTCTCCTTCGAAAAAACAGAAGCTAAAATGAAGAATTAAATTAAAATGTATTTATTATTCTTTACAATAATTAAAAAAAAAATTACTTGAACATTGATTTAAATTGTCAGGAAAGAAGAGGAAGGAATTTAAAAGGTAAAAAGTGTGTTTTAAAATCCTAAAATCATTTTTAAGGTTGTTTTTTTTCCCTCTAAAATTGTCTTTCTGAAAGTTATAAGAAGCAAAGTAAAAAAAATAAATGAATTTATTCAAACAAGTGAAGGATTTTCAAATTCTATTTGAGTTTTGTCTCTCTTAGAATTAAAAATGTCGAGCAAAGCGAGACCAGCTTGCTAGTAAATTAATAACATTTAAAAAATAGAGGCAGCTCACTGGTAAGTGCTGCTATTTGAGCTATTTTTAGAACAAGCCAGCGGGCAACTCATCTGGTCCTTACGGGCAACCTGGTGCCCGCGGGTACCGCGTTGGTGACCCCTGATCTAGGGCAATTGTGCTAGTATTCAGTGGCCTAGTGGTTAGAGTGTCCGCCCTGAGATCGGTAGGTTGTGAGTTCAAACCCCGGCCGAGTCATACCAAAGACTATAAAAATGGGACCCATTACATCCCTGCTTGGCACTCAGCATCAAGGGTTGGAATTGGGGGTTAAATCACCAAAAATGATTCCCGGGCGCGGCACTGCTGCTGCCCACTGCTCCCCTCACCTCCCAGGGGGTGATCAAAGGGGATGGGTCAAATGCAGAGGACACATTTCACCACACGTAGTGTGTGTGTGACAATCATTGGTACTTTAAGTATCAATATTTTCAAAAAAATCCCGGTTTTCCCGAAATTCCCAAATTTCCAGGAAATTCATACACTTGAAGCCATTTTTAAACACGATTCTGACCTTCCAACCATCCACCCACACTACTCTTCCGAAATATCGATAGCAAAACATGTTTTCCCTTTCCCAAAATTCCCGGTTTTCCCAGAATTTCCCGGAATTTTCTCCCCATTGACAATGAATGAGAAATATACAATCTTCTCCATATCCCACATTTCTCAAACTATTTATCTCACTCCTCTCACCCTGGACATTCACACATTCTAGTTTCGCTCTTTGAACCATTGTGAAAAAAAGGGTTTTATTTTCAGAAATCGACATTTATGTATGGAAAATCGAGCTTGCGACGTAATGATATTAAAACATTTAATCTTTTTCATGTTACGATACGCCCTTTTGCTCTATTTGCGCATTTCTTGCGGGTTTTTCCACGTTTATTTCTTGTCAAGCAAACGGGAACGGGCCAATAAAAAAAGGAGCTGCAGAAAGGGCAAGTGTTGCCGATATCGCGAGCCTCGTGCGACTGGATCGCACCAATTGTGTGGCCTTGTTTCGAAACATATGATCCCTCACTAGCATGTGTGCCACGTTCCTTCCAGTCTGCCTTCTGATGGCATCATGGCATGGACATATTGGACCGGCGGTATGGGGTCATCTCCTCATGAGGTCTGAGGGAGTCAGAGTTCCTGTAAGTAGGCAAAAGTGTGTGTGTGTGTGTGTGTGTGTGTGTGTGTGTGTGTGTGTGTGTGTGTGTGTGTGTGTGTGTGTGTGTGTGTGTGTGTGTGCTCAACTTCAGCTCACAGTAGTAGATGTAAACAACAACATGCCATATGGTGGAGTCCTAATATGAGCCGCATCCTGCTGATACCACTGTGATTGGACTTCGGGAACTGGATCTGATCTGGATCTGATCTATTGCTATCGGTCACTTTGAGGGAGACGATGTAAGGCTGCAAGTAGATTTAAAACCAGATTAGGCCAACAGGACATTGGCCCCGTTCACACTGCAGTCTACAAAACCAAAACCCGTGAAGTTGACACGTTGTGTAAATGGTAAATAAAAACAGAATACAATGATTTGCAAATCCTTTTCAACTTATATTCAAGTGAATAGACTGCAAAGACAAGATATTTAATGTTCCAACTAAGAAACTTTTTTTTTGTTTGTTTGCAAATAATCATTAACTTAGAATTTAATGGCAGCAACACATTGCAAAAAAGTTTTCACAGGGGCATTTTTACCACTGTGTTACATGGCCTTTCCTTTTAACAACACTCAGTAAATGTTTGGGAACTGAGGAGACACATTTTTGTAGCTTTTCAGGTGGAATTGTTTTCCATTTTTGCTTGATGTACAGCTTAAGTTGTTCAACAGTCCGGGGGTCTCGGTTGTGGTATTTTAGGCTTCATAATGCGCCACACATTTTCAACGGGAGACAGTTCTGGACTACAGGCAGGCCAGTCTAGTACCCGCACTCTTTTACTATGAAGCCACGCTGTTGTAACACATAGCTTGGTATTGTCTTGCTGAAATAAGCAGGGGCGTCCATGATAACGTTGCTTGGATGGCAACATATGTTGCTCCAAAACCTGTATGAACCTTTCAGCATTAATGGTGCCTTCACAGATGTGTAAGTTACCCATGTCTTGGGCACTAATACACCCCCATACCATCACAGATGCTGGCTTTTGAACTTTGCGCCTATAACAATCCGGATGGTTATTTTCCTCTTTGGTCCGGAGGACACAACGTCCACAGTTTCCAAAAACAATTTGAAATGGGGACTCGTCAGACCACAGAACACTTTTCCACTTTGTTTCAGTCCATCTTAGATGAGCTCAGGCCCAGCGAAGCCGACGGCGTTTCTGGGTGTTGCTGATAAACGATTTTCGCCTTGCATAGGAGAGTTTTAACTTGCACTTACAGATGTAGTGAGCAACTGTAGTTACTGAAAGTGGGTTTCTGAAGTGTTCCTGAGCCCATGTGGTGATATCCTTTACACACTGATGTCGCTTGTTGATGCAGTACAGCCTGAGGGATCGAAGGTCACGGACCGTAGATGGTGAAATCCCTAAATTCCTTGCAATAGCTGGTTGAGAAAGGTTTTTCTTAAACTGTTCAACAATTTGCTCACGCATTTGTTGACAAAGTGGTGACCCTCACCCCATCCTTGTTTGTGAATGACTGAGCATTTCATGGAATCTACTTTTATATCCAATCATGGCACCCACCTGTTCCTGTACCTTTCAGCATTAATGGTGCCTTCACGGATGTGTAAGTTACCCATGCCTTGGGCACTAATACACCCCCATACCATCACAGATGCCGGCTTTTGAACTTTGCGCCTATAACAGTCTGGGTGGTTGTTTTACTCTTTGGTCCAGAGAACACGACGTCCACAGTTTCCCCCCAAAAATTGTAATGTGGACTCGTCAGACCACAGAACACTTTTACACTTTGCATCAGTCCATCTTAGATGAGCTCGGGCCCAGCAAAACTGCCGGCGTTTCTGGGTGTTGTTGATAAATGGCTTTGGCTTTGGGGTTTTAACTTGCACTTACAAGTGTAGCGACGAACTGTAGTTACTGACAGTGGTATTCTGAAGTGTTCCTGAGTCCATGTGGTGATATCCTTTACACACTGATGTCATATTTTTGATGCAGTACCACCTAAGGGATCGAAGGTCCGTAATATCATCGCTTACGTGCAGTGATTTCTCCAGATTCTCTGAACCTTTTGATGATATTACGGACCTAAATTCCTTGCAATAGCTGGTTGAGAAATGTTGTTCTTAAACTGTTGGACAATTTGCTCACGCATTTGTTCACAAAGTGGTGACCCTCGCCCCATCCTTGTTTGTGAATGACTGAGCATTTCATGGAAGCTGCTTTTATACCCAATCATGGCACCCACCTGTTCCCAATTAGCCTCGTCATCTGTGGGATGTTCCAAATAAGTCTTTGATGAGCATTCCTCAACTTTCTCAGTCTTTTTTGCCACTTGTGACAGCTTTTTTGAAACATGTTGCAGGCATCAAAAAAATCCAAATGAGTATCTTGTCTTTGCAGTCTATTCAATTGAATATAGGTTGAACAAGATTTACAAATAATCGTATTTTGTTTTTATTTACGATTTACACACCGTGCCAACTTCACTGGTTTTGGGGTTTTGTACATGTTCATATACTACATTACCCAGAAGGCTTAGCGCTGTCGACGAGAAGAGGAAGTAGGTTTGAGCTAGAATTGTGTGGTTTGATCAATAAAGAGTTGATGTATTGTTACACGTTGTTGACGTCCACACGGGAAACAAACACAAGTTTCATTAGACAGTTGACGAGCGCGTTTGAGCAAATTTGATTGGAGAAAATGATGCCGATTGGACAAAATCCATCCATCCATCCATTTTCTACCGCTTATTCCCTTCGGGGTCGCGGGTGGCGCTGGAGCCAATCTCAGCTACAATTGGGCGGAAGGCGGGGTACACCCTGGACAAGTCGCCACCTCATCGCAGGGCCAACACAGATAGACAGACAACATTCACACTCACATTCACACACTAGGGCCAATTTTAGTGTTGCCAATCAACCTATCCCCAGGTGCATGTCTTTGGAGGTGGGAGGAAGCCGGAGTACCCGGAGGGAACCCACGCAGTCACGGGGAGAACATGCAAACTCCACACAGAAAGATCCCGAGCCCGGGATTGAACCCCAGACTACCCAGGACCTTCGTATTGTGAGGCAGATGCACTAACCCCTCTGCCACCGTGCTGCCCGCCGATTGGACAAAATGTGCGGGGAAAAGTTGCAAGGTCGAACGTTATTTACAGGAATCGGTTGAATTTACGTTAATTTGTCGCATAAGAACATTAGCTGGCTCATAATAATTGTCTTAAAGGGGAACATTATCACAATTTCAGAAGGGTTAAAACCATTAAAAATCAGTTCCCAGTGGCTTATTTTATTTTTCGAAGTTTTTTTCAAAATTTTACCCATCACGCAATATCCCTAAAAAAAGCTTCAAAGTGCCTGATTTTAACCATCGTTATATACACCCGTCCATTTTCCTGTGACGTCACATAGTGATGCCAACACAAACAAACATGGCGGATAGAACAGCAAGCTATAGCGACATTAGCTCGGATTCAGACTCGGATTTCAGCGGCTTAAACGATTCAACAGATTACGCATGTATTGAAACGGATGGTTGTAGTGTGGAGGCAGGTAGCGAAAACGAAATTGAAGAAGAAACTGAAGCTATTGAGCCATATCGGTTTGAACCGTATGCAAGCGAAACCGACGAAAACGACACGACAGCCAGCGACACGGGAGAAAGCGAGGACGAATTCGGCGATCGCCTTCTAACCAACGATTGTTATGTGTTTGTTTGGCATTAAAGGAAACTAACAACTATGAACTAGGTTTACAGCATATGAAATACATTTGGAAACAACATGCACTTTGAGAGTGCAGACAGCCCAATTTTCATCAATTAATATATTCTGTAGACATACCCTCATCCGCTCTCTTTTCCTGAAAGCTGATCTGTCCAGTTTTGGAGTTGATGTCAGCAGGCCAGGGAAGCTAGGGTCGATATTCTTCTCTTGATCATCTTCGGTGGCATAAGGGACGGTGTGAGCCAAGACATCCAGGGGGTTTAGCTCGCTCATCTGCGGGAACAAACTGCCGCCATTGCTTGCCGTGCTACTGAGGTCCTTTGTCCCTGAATTGCTCACACACTCCGGCAGATTCATTGGGGGTCTGGCGGCAGATTTCTTTGACTTTATCGTTGGAAATGCATCTGCTTTGAGTGTCGCAGGATATCTACACATTCTTGCCATCTCTGTCGTAGCATAGCTTTCGTCGGTAAAGTGTGCGGAACAAACGTCCAATTTCTTGCCACTTTCGCATCTTTGTGCCACTGGTGCAACTTGAATCCGTCCCTGTTCGTGTTGTTACACCCTCCGACAACACACCGACGAGGCATGATGTCTCCAAGGTACGGAAAACAGTCGAAAAAACAGAAAATAACAGAGCTGATTTGACTCGGTGTTTGAGAAAATGGCGGATTACTTCCCGATGTGACGTCACAACGTGACGTCATCGCTCCGAGAGCGAATACTAGAAAGGCGTTTAATTCACCAAAATTCACCCATTTAGAGTTCGGAAATCGGTTAAAAAATATATAAATAAATAAATAAATGATAAATGGGTTGTACTTGTATAGCGCTTTTCTACCTTCAAGGTACTCAAAGCGCTTTGACACTACTTCCACATTTACCCATTCACACACACATTCACACACTGATGGAGGGAGCTGCCATGCAAGGCGCTAACCAGCACCCATCAGGAGCAAGGGTGAAGTGTCTTGCTCAGGACACAACGGACATGACGAGGTTGGTACTAGGTGGGGATTGAACCAGGGACCCTCGGGTTGCGCACGGCCACTCTCCCACAGCGCCACGCCGTCCCGATATATATATGGTCTTTTTTCTGCAACATCAAGGTATATATTGACACTTACATAGGTCTGGTGATAATGTTCCCCTTTAAATACTATAAATGTTTTGTCAGGTTTCCACTTGACAGGCACTAATATTTTGGATGAGGTCTCACTCGGACTTAATATTCCAATTGCAAATGCTGCACAGTATCAAATCCTTCCTCTCACCTATCAGGAAGCAGAGTGATCCCTCCCTGCCTTGCAGCCATTTTCTCATTGTGTCTTCACCTTGATTGTTCCTCCATCTTTACAAGCTCACCAGTGAATAGGTGGCGGTTATTGCTCTTGCACTCCGGGGGCTCTTCTCGTCTCTCGTCTCTCTGCTCTCTGCGTTCACATCAAATCTTCTGACACGCTCATTATCGACAGTCCCCACTTCCCTCCACTGCAGCCGACTGTAACTGCTGCCTTTCTGAGCGCGGTTCCTGGATAAAGGGACTCAGGTGCGACTAAATCGCTCTCTTTCGCTGGCTGATTAGGGGGTGGGGGGTACTGTCATGACCGGTCCCCCATGGTCAAGTAATTTGTTAAAGGGGAAATGCACTTTTTTTTGGAATTCTGCCTATCGTTCACAATCATTATGAGCAGGGGTCCCCAAACTTTTTGACTCGGGGGCCGCATTGGGTTAAAAAAATTTGGCCGGGGGCCGGGCTGTATATATATATCTATACATATATATACATATATATAGATATAGATATATATTAGGGATGTCCGATAATGGCTTTTTGCCGATATCCGATACTCCGATATTGTCCAACTCTTTAATTACCGATACCGATATCAACCGATATTTACAGTCGTGGAATTAACACATTATTATGCCTAATTTGGACAACCAGGTATGGTGAAGATAAGGTACTTTTAAAAAAATTAATAAAATAAAATAAGATAAATAAATTAAAAACATTTTCTTGAATAAAAAATAAAGTAAAACAATATAAAAACAGTTACATAGAAACTAGTAATTAATGAAAATGAGTCAAATTAACTGTTAAAGGTTAGTACTATTAGTGGACCAGCAGCACGCACAATCATGTGTGCTTACGGACTGTATCCCTTGCAGACTGTATTGATATATATTGATATATAATGTAGGAACCAGAATATTAATAACAGAAAGAAACAACCCTTTTGTGTGAATGAGTGTGAATGAGGGGAGAGAGTTTTTTTCCGGGTTGGTGCACAAATTGTAAGTGTATCTTGTGTTTTTTATGTTCATTTAATAAAAAAATAAAAAATAAATAAATAAATAAATGAATAAACGATACCGATAAAAAAACAAAAAACGATACCGATAATTTCCGATAATACATTCTAAAGCATTTATCGTCATCTCTAGTTAAAACCCATAAAAATTGTGCAAAACAAAAGGTAAAAGGTTAAAAATAGTAAAAAAAAAAAAATCGCAATACTATATATAAAACACAGTTAAAAAATGGATACAAATAAAATTTAAAAATGTACTTATTTTACAGTAGGAAAGGGAGTCATTGGTCACAGTTTACCTGACACATGAAACGTGACGAAAATAAGATAAATAAATTAAAAACATTTTCTTGAATAAAAAAGAAAGTAAAACAATATTAAAACGGTTACATAGAAACTAGTAATTACTAATGAATGAAAATGAGTAAAATTAACTGTTAAAGGTTAGTACTATTAGTGGACCAGCAGCACGCACAATCATGTGTGCTTACGGACTGTATCCCTTGCAGACTGTATTGATATATATTGATATATAATGTAGGAACCAGAATATTAATACCGTATTTTTCGGACTATAAGTCGCAGTTTTTTTCATAGTTTGGCCGGGCTCCAGTGCGACTTATCTATGTTTTTTTCCCCTTTTTTACTATGCATTTTCGGCAGGTGCGACTTATACTCCGGTGCGACTTATACTCCGAAAAATACGGTAACAGAAAGAAACAACCCTTTTGTGTGAATGAGTGTAAATGGGGGAGGGAGTTTTTTTGGGTTGTTGCACGAATTGTAAGTGTATCTTGTGTTTTTTAGGTTGATTTAATAAAAAAAACAAAAACAAAAAAAACCAATACCGATAATAAAAAAAACGATACCGATAATTTTTCTGATATTACATTTTAACGCATTTATCGGACATCTCTAATATGTATGTATGTATATATATATATATATATATATATATATATATATATATATATATATATATATAAACACATGTATACATTATATATATATATATATATATATATATATATATATATATATATATATATATATATATATATATATATATATATATAAACACATGTATACATTGTCTTTATATTCCAGCGAGTTAATCCGTTTTGTCATTTAACATCAATTAACATTGATGTTCATCAACATTTAACATTGTCACGTTATCGATGGGAACATTCATTTATAGACAATATGATTCGCCTGAGCGGCTAGGAGACACAGAGAGTAACAAGCGGTATAAAATGGATTAGAAAGGAAAGATAAAATAATAAAAATAAAACAATTAAAATTAAAACTAAAATTAAAACCCTTTTTTTTTTTTACTTGGGACTTCCCGTGGGCCGGATTTTGGATGCTGGGTGTCCGGATCCGGCCTGCGGGCCGTAGTTTGGGGACCCCTGATTATGAGGGACAAGAATCTTTTTTTTTTTTTTTTTGCATTCTAACATAAAATAATCGGCTCGTTCTTGGTGGCAAGCAATGCAGCTAATGTTAGCAATCAATTGTACCTCTAAATCACTTTAAAAATGCATTCAAAAAGCGTCAACAATACTTCATGTACGTTCTGTAATCTGTATAATAACCAAACTGTAGTAACATTGTTATTGTAAGAGTGAGCACTGAGGAACTTTTTTTCTAGCATACTAACACATCGGCATGCTACGGTATTAGCCGTAAAAGCTAACTATAGAAAGAGATAAGCTAGTTTGAGTTTGTAATTTACAACAATGTGATAGGACACCAATCTGTACTGAGTGAAAAATATGAACAATCATATTACAGTAACTGTAAAGTAGTATTTCATGTTTTGTTAGTACACCGCTAGTCAGACAGTGTATATGTACTGTAGTTGTATTAACATACATGACGTGCTGCTTGTATCATGATCGATATTAAAGTGACTCACTTGATGAACAGTTGTCTGTTTGGTCCAGTTGGACGGGGACGTTTTTGTCCGGTTTATTTGGGTAAGCCCTCCATTTATGTTGAAATAGCATGGCTTCAAATTCCAAATTTTCAGCTTGGAGTCACTTTCACTTCACTCTCTCGGCTTCCGTCTCCTCCAGCGTCTCACTCTTCCTTCACTTCTAGAAGCAGCAGTTTGTCCTCAGTATGTTCAGCTTCAAAAAAATAAGGCTGTGAATCCTCATTTGTCTAAAAATAGTCCTCTATGTTGTTTGTTACCAAGTCTGCCATGATTAGAACACACACTCGCGTTTGTTTCCGGAAGTAGGAACACGCATTTGTTGAATCACGCTTGTGGAAATGTAAACAAATGCGCTGAAGAATTAGTTCTGGCAATGATTAAAATGACCAAAATAGGGTAAATATTGTACATATTACATATTGTTATGAAGGTGTCTGTTACTACATTATATATATACTTGCAGTGTGTATATTGTACATATTACATATTGATACGAAGGTGTCTGTTACTACATTATATATATACTTGCAATGTGTGTATTCTACATATTACCGTATTTTCCGCACCATTAGCCGCACCTAAAAACCACAAATTTACTCAAAAGCTGACAGTGCGGCTTTTAACCCGGTGCGCTTTATATATGGATAAATATTAAGATTAATTTTCATAAAGTTTCGGTCTCGCAACTTCGGTAAACAGCCGCCATCTTTTTTCCCGGTAGAACAGGAAGCGCTTCTTCTTCTACGCAAGCAACCGCCAAGGTAAGCACCCGCCCCCATAGAACAGGAAGCGCTTCTTCTTCTACTGTAAGCAACCACCCGCCCCCGGAAGAAGAAGAAGCGCGCGGTGCATGCTGGGATATGTGACGTTTCATTTCCATTTGTGTGTTTATGTAAAGACCCCAAAATGGCTCCTATTAAGTGTGTTGTCTGTCTAATTATAAATAATGCAGACGAGGCGTGTTAACTGAGTTCTCAACGTTTACTCACAGCGTGCTCATAACCACATTCTAACTGCCAGCACATACAACAACGCTTCTCAGGGCTACCGCGCATGCTCGTCACTATCGTTGCATGCTGGGTAGTGTAGTTGTTATATTTGCTAGCTCATAACATCACATTAAGAGACACGCTTACGCGCTTAATTCAATACTCGCCGTCATTCCGGGTGGATTGACAAAAGACCTCCAGCCGCTACATATTGGTGTCAACAGGGCATTCGAAGCTAGACTGCTAACTGCGTGGGAACAGTGGATGACAGAAGGCGAACACACCTTCACTAAGATAGGGAGACAGCGCCAGACGACGCCAACATCACCTTCACTAAGACAGGGAGACAGCGCCGGACGACATACGCCAACATCTGCCAGTGGATCGTAAATGCCTGGGCAGATATTTCGGTCACAACTGTGGTCCGAGCTTTCCGGAAGGCAGGATTCACAGAACTGCTGGACAACAGCGACACTGACTCCGATTACTTCGACGAGACGGAACCGGCCATTTTGGATCCCACATTTGCCCAACTTTTCAATTCGGACACCGAAGACGAAGAATTCGAAGGATTTACGAATGAAGAATAACTTCAGAAAGTGAGCGTTATGTTTATTTTGTGTGTTGTGACATTAACGTTCCAGCAACATTATGTTGCTATTGCTCTGCACTATTTTGAATTTTACTATGTTTGTGATTGCACATTTGCGTACATTTTGGGACAGAGTTGTTAGAACGCTGGTTTTTAATATATTATTAAAGTTTGACTGACCTATCTGACTGTTTTTTTGACATTCCCTTTAGCGCAGCGTAGGCGCGGCTTATAGTCCGGGGCGGCTTATAGGTGGACAAAGTTTTGAAATATGCCATTCATTGAAGGTGCGGCTAATAACCCGGGGCGGCTTATAGTGCGGAAAATACGGTACATGTTGTGAAGGTGTCTTTTACTACATTATATACAGTATATACCTGCAGTGTGTATATTGTACATATTAAATATTGTTATGAAGGTGTCGGTTACTACATTGTATATATACTTGCAGTAGAGATGCGCGGATAGGCAATTTATTTCATCCGCAACCGCGGCAGAAAGTCGTCAACCATCCGCCATCCACCCGATGTAACGTTTGATCAGAACTGCATCCGCCCGCCATCCGCCCGTTGTTATATATCTAATATTAATTAAAAAAAAAAAAAAAGGGTGAAAACTACGCGAATTGCACCTTGTGCAGACAAGATTTTTCGATCGGACACGGAGGAATTAGTGATGTAAAAGACCACGTTGGGACAAAAAAACACAAGTCTAATGCCGTTGCTAGCGATACAAGTGGAAAACTTTCAACGTTTTTCGTCGCCCAAACAGATTCTTTGGATGTGATAAATGCCGAAGTTTTATTTACGGAGGCAATAATTGAGCATGGACTTCCAATCGCACTGGCTGATCACATGGGACAGTTAATAATGTAATGCAACCTTTAAAAATCATTACGCGGTGATCGCGATCCCAAAAATAAACTTTTCTTGCATGATAATGTCCAGAAAAATTCGCTTTATATTACTATAGAGTCCTTTTAACGAATGAGTTTGATGGTTTATCACAAACCTTAAATGAAAGAAGTCCTTTGTTCTCCTGCAGCATGGCCTTGCTTTGTGTTTGGTGCGCCATCCTGTCGGCTGTATTTCACAGCACGACATACTGTTAAAAGTGTTTATACTATTTATACTTTCAATTAACAAATTGAAGTCTTGTGAAAGGTTGACAGGATAACTGGCATTAACTGTCAAAATAATTTCAAACTATTGAAGTTAGCTTACAGAATAAACATGTCAATCAACCCATATGATTTTTGCTGTAATATTTTTGTTTTGAAAAGTCACTGTGACTGATAGAAAAGTGATGGTTTTAGCAACATTTTAACCTGTCTGAATGCTAATAATCATTTTGCGAGCAAGCAGGTAAGCTGCGCGGGCGGAGCGCGCGGAGTGACCCATGTTACGAGCCCCCGGCCACGGGGGTGGCGGGCAGGTAAGCTGCTTACCTGCTGCGCGTGACGCCGGCCGCGGCGAAAGCGGACAAGGCGGGGTGTCGGTGCGGTGGGCGCGGTAGTGACCCTGGACGTGCGTCGGGCCCTTCTCGCGGATCGCCTCAGCTACGGCTCCCGGTGGGGCCCTCTCGGGGGAAGGAGCCTCGGTCCCGGACCCTGGCGAGGCGTCCCTTCTCCGCTCCGTAAAAGTGTCCATCTCTTTTTTTTTTTTTCTTCTGTTGTGGCATATGCTGCAGGTGCCTGCTCGTTTTTCGTATGTGGGTAACAACATTTAACTATGTATATATATTTCCCAATTGGTTTAACTGCCACCCGCAAAAAAAAAAAAAAAAAAAAAAAATCGAATTAATCCGCCCGACCCGACCCGCGAGCGGATAAAATCTTATTTTTTTAAATTTCATCCGCCCGATCCGCGGATAATCCGCTGACTCCGCGGTTGTGTCCGCAAACCGCGCATCTCTAACTTGCAGTGTGTATTTTGTACAAATTACATATTGTTATGAAGGTGTCTGTTACTACATTACCGGTATATATATATATATATATATACTTGCAGTGCGTGTATAAAACATATTGCATATTGTTACGAAGGTGTCTGTTACTAAATCATATATATATTTTCAGTGTATATATTGTACAAAGTACATATTGTTATGAAGGTGTCTTTTACTACATTATATACAGTATATACCTGCAGTGTGTATATTGTGCATATTAAATATTGTTATGAAGGTGTCGGTAATTACATTGTATATATACTTGCAGTGTGTATTTTGTACATATTACATATTGTTATGAAGGTGTCTGTTACTACCGGTACATTATATATATACTTGCAGTGTGTATATAAAACGTATTACATATTGTTATGAAAGTGTCTGTTACTAAATCATATATATACTTGCAGTGTATATATTGTACATATTACATATTGTTATGAAGGTGTCTGTTACTACATTATATATGCAAACCCCGTTTCCATATGAGTTGGGAAATTGTGTTAGATGTAAATATAAACGGAATACAATAATTTGCAAATCATTTTCAACGTATATTCAGTTGAATATGCTACAAAGACAACATATTTGATGTTCAGACTGATAAACTTTTTTTTTTGTTGCAAATAATCATTAACTTTAGAATTTGATGCCAGCAACATGTGACAAAGAAGTTGGGAAAGGTGGCAATAAATACTGAGAAAGTTGAGGAATGCTCATCAAACACTTATTTGGAACATCCCACAGGTGAACAGGCTAATTGGGAACAGGTGGCTGCCATGATTGGGTATAAAAGCAGCTTCCATGAAATGCTCAGTCATTCACAAACAAGGATGGGGCGAGGGTCACCACTTTGTCAACAAATGCATGAGCAAATTGTCCAACAGTTTAAGAACAACATTTCTCAACCAGCTATTGCAAGGAATTTAGGGATTTCACCATCTACGGTTCGTAATACCATCAAAAGGTTTAGAGAATCTGGAGAAATCACTGCACGTGAGCGCCAATGCTCGTGACCTTTGATCCCTCAGGGGGTACTGCATCAAAAACCGACATCAGTGTGTAAAGGATATCACCACATGGGCTCAGGAACACTTCAGAAACCCACTGTCAGTAACTACAGTTGGTCGCTACATCTGTAAGTGCAAGTTAAAACTCTACTATGCAAAGTGACACCATTTATCAACAACACCCAGAACACCCAGGACCCGGGCTCATCTAAGATGGACTGATGCAAAGTGTAAAAGTGTTCTGTAGTCTGACGAGTCCACATTCCAATTTTTGGGGGGAAACTGTGTCCTCCGTATCGAAGAGGAAAAGAACCATCCGGATTGTTATAGGCGCAAAGTTCAAAAGCCAGCATATGTGGTGGTATGGGGGTGTACTAGTGCCCAAGGCATGGGTAACTTACACATCTGTGTCGGCACCATTAATGCTGAAAGGTACATACAGGTTTTGGAGCAACATATATTGCCATCCAAGCAACGTTGTCATGGACGCCCCTGCTTATTTCAGCAAGACAATTCCAAGCCACGTGTTACAACAACGTGGCTTCATAGTAATAGAGTGCGGGTACTAGACTGGCCTGCCTGTAGTCCAGACCTGTCTCCCATTGAAAATGTGTGGCGCATTATGAAGCCTAAAATACGACAATGGAGACCCCGGACTGTTGAACAACTTAAGCTGTACATCAAGCAAGAATGGGAAAGAATTCCACCTGAGAAGCTTAAAAAATTGGTCTCCTCAGTTCCCAAACATTTACTGAGTGTTGTTAAAAGGAAAGGCCATGTAACACAGTGGTAAAAATGCCCTTGTGACAACTTTGTTGCTGCCATTAAATTGTAAGTCAATGATTATTTGCAAAACAAAAAAAATGTTTCTCAGTTGGAACATTAAATATCTTGTCTTTGCAGTCTATTCAATGGAATATAAGTTGAAAAGGATTTGCAAATCATTGTATTCTGTTTTTATTTACTAATTACACAACGTGCAAACTTCACTGGTTTTGGGTTTTGTTCAAAAACGACAAAGTATAAAACGAAGGTGTGAATACCCGATAATAAAACATTAATGTCATTACTATGAAAATCAAAAATGATTATAATGTATTTCAGCAAATACGGTGTGATTAGAACGTTCTCTCTACACTCGCTTGCACGTGTGGTCGGGACCACACTTGGTTTTCAAGGGTGAAACACTCCTTGGAACTTTTAGCCCTCACAGGAGAATCGGGGCACTACAAGCTTGTCGTGAAGGCACAAAAACCGAGGAACAAGTGCTAAGACAAGCGGCAAGGCAAGATTTAGGAGTCAGCCTGAGACTGACACTTGAGCCGCGTGTGTGTGTGTGTGTGTGTGTGTGTGTGTGTGTGTGTGTGTGTGTGTGTGTGTGTGTGTGTGTGTGTGTGTGTGTGTGTGTGTGTGTGTGTGTGTGTGTGTGTGTGTGTGTGTGTTATTGTATTTCTACCCTTCTTGAGACATCAACAAGGAAAAATACCTTCCATATGAGGACCAGTGAACCAGTGAGGACCGAAATCATGGTCCCAATAAGGAGGGATTTTTCATATGGCCTGTGTGTCGGTTTCAAAAGTGCTCCCCCTCTGGTCAACATATGAAATAACAAGTGTGTGTAAAAATGTAAAGTGCTCTCCTCTGGCCAACATATGTAATAACAAGTGTGTGTAAGAAATTGAAATGTGCCCCCTTTGGCCAAAATTTATTTTGAAAATGAATAAATATGTATATAGAGACATACTGTAATAACTTGAAGTAATAATGAAGATTAAAAAACAATTACCAACAATAAAAACAATAAAATAAATTAACTAAAAGCCGTCTTTTTCTCACAATGTGTCGACTTTTTTTCTTATAAAATTGTGAACAATTTCTCATATTCTTTCTGTTTCCGTATTTTGCAATATTTTCTCGTAAAAGTATAACTTTTTTAATGTAAAATTATTACTTTTTAATGCAAAACGGTATAGTCATAGAAAATTCTGACTTTTATCACAATATCGCCATTTTTTTTGGTTGTTCTTGTAAAACAGTGACATTTTTTGAGTAAAATTATGACTTTTGTAAAATTCCGATTATTATTATGATGTTGGCAAAAGTTTTCTTATAAAATTGTGACTTTTGTCGAGTAAAGAACGTTTTTCATAAAATTGCCAACATTTTAAGCTTTTCTTGTAAAATTGCAACTGTTATTGAGTAAAATTCCAACTTTTAATATTGCACACATGTTCAGTTTAAAATGACGACTTTTATTATAATACTGCCAAAATTCTAAGTTTTTCTTGTGAAATTCCAACTAATTTTTCACAACAACCTTTTAAAATTTGCATAGTATGTATTAGGGATGTCCGATAATGGCTTTTTGCCGATATCCGATATTCCGATATTGTCCAACTCTTTAATTACCGATACTGATATCAACCGATACCGATATCAACCTATATATGCAGTCGTGGAATTAACACATTATTATGCCTAATTTGGACAACCAGGTATGGTGAAGATAAGGTCCTTTTTAAAAAAAAATTATAAAATAAGATAAATAAATTAAAAACATTCTCTTGAATAAAAAGAAAGTAAAACAATATAAAAACAGTTACAAAGAAACTAGTAATTAATGAAAATGAGTCAAATTAACTGTTAAAGGTTAGTACTATTAGTGGACCAGAAGCACGCACAATCATGTGTGCTTACGGACTGTATCCCTTGCAGACTGTATTGATATATATTGATATATAATGTAGAAACCAGAATATTAATAACAGAAAGAAACAACCCTTTTGTGTGAATGAGTGTGAATGAGTGTATGGGGGAGGGAGGTTTTTTGGGTTGGTGCACTGATTGTAAGTGTATCTTGTGTTTTTTATGTTGATTTAATAAAAAAATTAAAAAAACGATACCGATAATAAAAAAAACGATAGCGATAATTTCAGATATTACATTTTAACGCATTTATTGGCCAATATTATCGGACATCTCTAGTGTGTATATATTATTAATGTTGTAAATAAAAATCTTTAAATACACTATATTGCCAAAAGTGTTTGGCCACCTGCCTTGACTCACATATGAACTTGAAGTGCCATCCCATTCCTAACCCATAGGGTTCAATATGATGTCGGTCCACCTTTTGCAGCTACTACAGCTTCAACTCTTCTGGGAAGGCTGTCCACAAGGTTGCGGAGTGTGTTTATAGGAATTTTTGACCATTCTTCCAAAAGCGCATTGGTGAGGTCACACACTGATGTTGGTCGAGAAGGCCTGGCTCACATCCCAAAGATGTTCTATCGGGTTCAGGTCAGGACTCTGTGCAGGCCAGTTCATCCACACCAGAATCTGTCATCCATGTCTTTATGGACCTTGCTTTGTGCACTGGTGCACAGTCATGTTGGAAGAGGAAGGGGCCCTCTCCGAACTGTTCCCACAACGTTGGGAGCATGGAATTGTCCAAAATGTTTTGGTATCCTAGAGCATTCAAAGTTCCTTTCACTGGAACTCAGGGGCCAAGCCCAACTACTGAAAAACAACCCCACACCATAATTCCTCCTCCACCAAATTTCACACTCGGCACAATGCAGTCCGAAATATAGCGTTCTCCTGGCAACCTCCAAACCCAGACTGGTCCATCAGATTGCCAGATGGAAAAGCGTGATTCATCACTCCAGAGAAGGTGTCTCCACTGCTCTAGAGTCCAGTGGCGACATGCTTTACACCACTGCATCCCACGCTTTGCATTGGACTTGGTGATGTACGGCTTAGATGGATCTGCTCGGCCATGGAAACCCATTTTATGAAGCTCTCTGCGTACTGTACGTGGGCTAACTGGAAAGTTACATGAAGTTTGGAGCTTTGTAGCAACTGACCTTGCAGAAAGTCTTTGCACTATGCGCTTCAGCATCCGCTGACCTCTCTCTGTCAGTTTACGTGGCCTACCACTTTGGTGGCTGAGTTGCTGTTGTTCCCAAATTCTTCACTTTTCTTATAATAAAGCCAACAGTTGACTTTGGAATATTATGACAGTTCCACGCTGGCCATGGAAACCCATTTTATGAAGCTCTCTGCGTACTGTACGTGGGCTAATTGGAAAGTTACATGAAGTTTGGAGCTTTGTAGCAACTGACCTTGCAGAAAGTCTTTGCACTATGCGCTTCAGCATCCGCTGACCTCTCTCTGTCAGTTTACGTGGCCTACCACTTTGGTGGCTGAGTTGCTGTTGTTCCCAAATTCTTCACTTTTCTTATAATAAAGCCGACAGTTGACTTTGGAAAATTATGACAGTTCCACGCTGGAAATCACTGAGAGCGACCCATTCTTTCACAAATGTTTGTAGAAACAGTCTCCTTGCCTAAAGGGCCAAGTGATTAGGAAAATCTGATCCTGATCATTTGGATGGGTGGCCAAAATACTTTTGGCAATATGGTGTATCTAGAAAGGGGGGTCCTAAAGAGGTAGGCGTTTTTCGGAGGTCTCCAGAAGGTAAGTAATACACAAATGTGTGTGTTTTGGGGTATGGTTGCTGCGGACCATGTCAAAAGTCACTTCACCCCTGGGGGGGCGATCCCTTGCGTCCTGCTAGTTTTTTGGTGTGCGACGGTGCGTATTCTTTGGCATTGTTGGAAGCTAACTCTTGGCTTCTGTCTGTGTTTGGGAGATAACGAGCCCCGGGCTATAAAGGCACACACACACACACACACACACGCACACACACAGTTGAGCCTAAGCTTGTGTCTTTACGGCACTTGGGGCCGGTCCCCTACAATCTCTGGTGTATTGTCCAGAAAGACGTGGGCCACGATGTAATGCAATCAGCTCCAGCGCAGCTGCACTCGCGCCACTCCTAATTGCATCATAGAGTCCGTGATCAAGTCTGGAGTGGCCTGCTGTTGCTTTCTGTTCCTCAGCTCCTCTCGCCTTCGTCTTTCAAGTCCAAGCTGCGGGGAAGGCATGAATGGATGTTTTCTTCCCGACAACCATCCCATTTTTTGTCAATCGAAATGACTCATTCATGTCATTCTTAGATGAAGACATTTGAGAAGGTTTGTGCCCCAGACCAATATTTTTGTAACACAATATATTTCCATACCATTCAAAATAAAGGGAAACATAAAAAATTTGATTATTGGCTTTATTATTTTTTTCAGCTAGCTCATTGTTTTTTAGCTATTTTAAAGTAAAAACAAAGTTCAAAACAGCTTATGTAAATTCTGAAAGTATAATAATAATAGATTTTAATGGTAAATAGCACTTTACATTGAGTAAACAACCTCAAAGTGCTACAGTGTACTAAAAAAATAAAAAGATAATAAATAAAAATAAAAACTAGAACAGTTAAATAACTAGAACTAGTATGCATATATCTAAAAAAAGAGGCTTTTTTAAAAAAAAGAAGAAGGGTTTTTAAGCCTTTTTAAAAGCATCCACAGTCTGTGGTACCCTCAGGTGGTCAGGGAGCGCGTTCCACAGGCTGGGAACGGCGGAGCAGAAAGCCCGGTCTCCCATTGTTCGTAGCGTTGTCCTCGGAGGTTGGAGGAGGTTAGCCTGTCCGGAGCGGAGGTGTCGAGTGGAGGATTTGGGGGTAGAGGGGGGCATTTCCATGGAGGCACTGGTGGGTTAGTAGGGAGACTTTGTATTCAATCCTGAGTGGAACAGGAAGCCAGTGAAGGGATTTGAGAATTTATATATATTCGCTGTCTCAGCATTTATAGTAAATTATAGTGAAGTTTGTTTACTGCTAGTCTGACGTTGTACTTTACTAGCTACATCTGTGTTAGCTAGCTCATTATTTTTAGCTATTTTAAAGTAAAAAGGTTCAAATCATGTCTTATGTAAATTCTGAAAGTATATTCGATGTCTCATCCTTTAAAATAAATTATAGTGAAGTTTGTTTACTGCTAGTCTGACATCGTAGTTTACTAGCTACATCCGCGTTAGCTAGCTTACTATTTTGAGCTATTTTAAAGTAAAAACAACATTCAAAAGTTGGCTAATGTAAATTCTGAAAGTATATTCGCTGTCTTATCATTTATAGTAAATTGTAGTGAAGTTTGCTTACTGCTAGTCTGACATTGTAGTTTACTAGCTACATCCGCATTAGCTAGCTCATTATTTGGAGCTATTTGAAAGTAAAAAAAAACATTCAAAACATGGCTAATGTGTAAATTCTAAAAGATATTAGCAGTCTAATCGTCCACAGAATGTAGTAAATTGTAGTTAAGTCCGTTTGCTGTGAGTCTGACATTGTACTTTACTAGCTACATCCGTGTTAGCTAGCTTATTATTTTTGAGCTATTTTAAAGTAATAACCTTCAAAACATGGCTTATGTAAATTCTGAAAGTATATTCGCTGTCTCATCATTTACAAAATGTAGTAAATTGTAGTGAAATTTGTTTACTGTAAGTCTGATATTGTACTTTACTAGCAACATCCGTGTTAGCTAGCTTATTATTTTTAGCTATTTTCAAGTAAAATCAACGTTCAAAACATAGCTTCTGTAAATTCTGAAAGTATATTTGCTGTCTCATCATTTACAAAATGTAGTAAATTGTAGTGAAGTTTGTTTACTGCTAGTATGACATTGTAGTTTACTAGCTACATCCGTGTTAGCTAGCTTATTATTTTTGAGCTATTTTAAAGTAAAAACAACATTCAAAACATGGCTTATGTAAATTCTGAAAGTATATTCGCTGTTTTATCATTTATAGTAAATTGTAGTGAAGTTTGTTTATTGTAAGTCTGATATCGTAGTTTACTAGCTACATCCGTGTTAGCTAGCTTATTATCGTGAGCTATTTTAAAGTAATAACAACCTTCAAAAAATGGCTTATGTAAATTCTGAAAATATATTCGCTGTTTTATCATTTATAGTAAATTGTAGTGAAGTTTGTTTACTGCTAGTCTGACATTGTACTTTACTAGCTACATCCGTGTTAGCTAGCTCATTATTTTTTAGCTATTTTAAAGTAAAAAGGGTCAAAACATGGCTTATGTAAATTCTGAAAGTATATTCGCTGTCTCATCATTTACAAAATGTAGTAAATTGTAGTGAAGTTTGTTTACTGCTAGTCTGACATTGTAGTTTACTAGCTACATCCGTGTTAGCTAGCTGATTATCTTGAGCCATTTTAAAGTAATAACTTTCAAAACATGGCTTATGTAAATTCTGAAAGTATATTCGCTGTCTCATCATTTACAAAATGTAGTAAATTGCAGTTAAGTCCGTTTGCTGCTAGTCTGACATTGTAGTTTACTAGCTACATCCGTGTTAGCGAGCTTATTATTTTGAGCTATTTTAAAGTAAAAACAACATTCAAAACATGGCTTATGTAAATTCTGAAAGTATATTCGCTGTCTTATCATTTATAGTAAATTGTAGTGAAGTTTGTTTACTGTAAGTCTGACATTGTAGTTTACTAGCTACATCCGTGTTAGCTAGCTTATTATCTTGAGCTATTTTAAAGTAATAACAACCTTCAAAACATGGCTTATGTAAATTCTGAAAATATATTCGCTGTTTTATCATTTATAGTAAATTGTAGTGAAGTTTGTTTATTGCTAGTCTGACATTGTACTTTACTAGCTACATCCGTGTTAGCTAGCTCATTATTTTTAGCTATTTTAAAGTAAAAAGGGTCAAAACATGGCTTACGTAAATTCTGAAGGTATATTTGCCGTCTCATCATTTACAAAATGTAGTAAATTGTAGTGAAGTTTGTTTACCGCTAGTCTGACATCGGAGTTTACTAGCTACATCCGCGTTAGCTAGCTTAGTATTTTGAGCTATTTTAAAGTAAAAACAACATTCAAAACTTGGCTAATGTCAATTCTGAAAGTATATTCGCTGTCTTATCATTTATAGTAAATTGTAGTGAAGTTTGCTTACTGCTAGTCTGACATCGTAGTTTACTAGCTACATCCGTGTTAGCTAGCTTATTATTTTGAGCTATTTTAAAGTAAAAACAACCTTCAAAACTTGGCTTGTGTAAATTCTGAAAGTATATTCGCTGTCTCATCATTTACAAAATGTAGTAAATTGTAGTGAAGTCTGTTTACTGCTAGTCTGACGTCGTAGTTTACTAGCTACATCCGCGTTAGCTAGCTTATTATTTTGAGCTATTTTAAAGTAAAAACAACATTCAAAACATGGCTTATTACTCCTGTACTCTTGTCTTGTTCTGTATATTGTACAGTATTTTGTATTTCTATAGTGTTTTGTATATTGTACAGGATTGCTCATTATTTCTATTGGATAGTAGTCTGTTTATTTCAATTGTTAGTTTTTTTCTTTATTGAGTGTTGTGTAATTTATTTTATTTTATTATTTATTTATTTTTACCCCATATTTGTTCCCACTACCGCGCCTGTCCTTAATCTCGTTGTATGCAAATATAATGACAATAAAGTCCATTCTATTCTATTCTATTATGTAAATTCTGAAAGTATATTCGCTGTCTTATCATTTATAGTAAATTGTAGTGAAGTTTGTTTACTGCTAGTCCGACATCGTAGTTTACTAGCTACATCCGCGTGAGCTTGCTGATTATCAAGAGCTATTTGAAAGTAAACAACATTCCAAACATGGCTCGGCACTGATCCCCGAGATGTAACTTTTGAGTTTTCAAGCAACAGCAGGGGATCAAACACTCGCTCCGACATTTACTGTCTTTGAGTGGTAGTCGGACATGTGGCAAAAAGGACGTGTTTACACGGAATAGGGAAGAGCGCAGTGTAGGGTGGGGGAGCGAGGCTTCTCCTCCCTGACACATGACGTGCATGGCGATCAAGTGGATGGAGTAAATATTCCACACTGCCGTGATTTCTCCTCCGAGTGAGCGGCGGCTGAAAGGCCAGATCAAACGAGGCGATGTATTGATTTGGTCAGCGGGGACAGGATCTGCTCTCTTTTCTAATCATTGACCAAACTCTCCTGGCTGGAGCATTTCTAACTCCTCTTTAATCATCATGAATTATGAAGTCAACCCCGGGTTATTGGAGGGGGAATTCACATCACCCGGGTGTTGTCAATAAAAAAAGGTGCTTCAATTTCTTTGAATTTCTCCAACTCGCCCATGTATTTCCTCTCTCTCTCTCTCTCTCTCTCTGTCTCTCTCTCTCTCGTCAACCTTTTCAGAACCTATCTATATTCTCACGCCGGGCTGTAGGGCCGTGTTGTCGTGTCGCGATGCTGCCGGAATGTCAAGCAGGACGCCAGAGTGATGGCGGCACGAGCTCTCGAGCGACAACGCGCACAGACACGTCCTGACGCCTAATTTCGGCGTTTCCATCAAAGTATCACCTGAGATCAGGTGACCACTGGCGAGGACCGTTTTCATCACGCCGACATTAACGCTGATGGTCACTTGTTCCTCTTGTGGCATCCAGTTATTACCCTCGTTTGGTTGTAATTAACTGACAAGTTGACCTGCAGCCATTACTGTTATCACCCTATTTTCCGGACTATAGAGTGCACCGATATATAAGCCACACCCACTACATTTTTGAATAAAAAAATATTTTTTCCATATATTAGACGCAGATAAATGAGTTATTTACACAGAAAGTTTATTTACAAACCCCGTTTCCACATGAGTTGGGAAATTGTGTTAGATGTAAATATAAACAGAATACAATGATTTGCAAATCATTTTCAACCCATATTCAGTTGAATATGCTACAAAGACAACATATTTGATGTTCAAACTGATAAACATTTTTTTTTTTTGCAAATAATCATTAACTTTAGAATTTGATGCCAGCAACACGTGACAAAGAAGTTGGGAAAGGTGGCAATAAATACTGATCAAGTTGAGGAATGCTCATCAAACACTTATTTGGAACATCCCACAGGTGAACAGGCAAATTGGGAACAGGTGGGTGCCATGATTGGGTATGAAAGTAGATTCCATGAAATGCTCAGTCATTCACAAACAAGGATGGGGCGAGGGTCACCACTTTGTCAACAAATGCCTGAGCAAATTGTTGAACAGTTTAAGAAAAACCTTTCTCAACCAGCTATTGCATTGATTTAGGGATTTCACCATCTACGGTCCGTAGTATCATCAAAGGGTTCAGAGAATCTGGAGAAATCACTGCACATAAGCAGCTAAGTGTCACAATTCGATTAGATGTGGAACAGAGGAACCCAAGGATGCAGATGGAGTTGTGAGTAAATAGTTCTTTACTTAACAAAAGGAGCGATCATAACAATGATCCAAAAATAGAATATAACAAAAAGCGACGGTGCGAAAAAAGAGAACACAAAAAGAGCACCGTGACAAAAAGAACAAAAGCTAATATACAAACTAACTAAACTTTGGGTCGAAGTTGCAAGACGTGCAAACTATCAACGTACATACCAAGCTGGATGGCACTGGAAATAGCCAAGATGGAACGTAGCAAAAATACAAGGAGCATAGGAGTCTTCATACGATCAGAGTCAAGAAGTGGAATAGCCGAGTACCATCCAGCTGGCCAGGTGCTGCTTAAGTAGTGCTGGTAAGATTAGACACAGCTGTGCACGTCTTGCAGCTCCGCCCACAGGAAGACACAGGAACTCTGAGGAAGACAAAAAGTAAGAGCCAGGTCTGCTGCACCAAGGGAAAACTGAGCATACAAACCACAAGGTGGCAGCAGGCGGTGACACTAAGCCCGTGACCTTCGATCTCTCAGGCTGTACTACATCAACAAGCGACATCAGTGTGTAAAGGATATCACCACATGGGCTCAGGAACACTTCAGAAACCCACTGTCAGTAACTACAGTTGGTCACTACATCTGTAAGTGCAAGTTAAAACTCTCCTATGCAAGGCGAAAACCGTTTATCAACAACACCCAGAAACGCCGTCGGCTTCGCTGGGCCTGAGCTCATCTAAGATGAACTGATACAAAGTGGAAAAGTGTTCTGTGGTCTGACGAGTCCACATTTCAAATTGTTTTTGGAAACTGGACGTCGTATCCTCCGGACCAAAGAGGAAAAGAAACATCCGGATTGTTATAGGCGCAAAGTTGAAAAGCCAGCATGTGTGATGGTATGGGGGTATAATAGTGCCCAAGATATGGGTAACTTACACATCTGTGAAGGCGCCATTAATGCTGAAAGGTGCATACAGGTTTGAGCAACATATGTTGCCATCCAAGCAACGTTACCATGGACGCCCCTGCTTATTTCAGCAAGACAATGCCAAGCCACGTGTTACATCAACGTGGCTTCATAATAAAAGAGTGCGGGTACTAGACTGGCCTTTCTGTAGTCCAGACCTGTCTCCCATTGAAAATGTGTGGCGCATTATGAAGCCTAAAATACCACAACGGAGACCCCCGGACTGTTGAACAACTTAAGCTGTACATCAAGCAAGAATGGGAAAGAATTCCACCTGAGAAGCTTAAAAGATGTGTCTCCTCAGTTCCCAAATGTTTACTGAGTGTTGTTAAAAGGAAAGGCCATTTAACACAGTGGTGAACATGCCCTTTCCCAACTACTTTGGCACGTGTTGCAGCCATGAAATTCTAAGTTAATTAATATTTGCAAAAAAAAATAAAGTTCATGAGTTTGAACATCAAATATCTTGTCTTTGTAGTGCATTCAATTGAATATGGGTTGAAAAGGATTTGAAAATCATTGTATTCCGTTTATATTTACATCTAACACAATTTCCCAACTCATATGGAAACGGGGTTTGTACATACCTTAAATGTTTCCAAGGGCAGTAAAACGGCTGATGAAACAAAACAGAAGTCATCGCCATGGACCCGCGAGCTGCACAAGCTAGCTCTCCAATCAGCTAAACAGACTCAATAACTCCGCGGTGACGTTTTGGTGAATTTACCGAGAAATTTATGAGAGTGAAACAATATAAAAATAATGTTAATAATACTAGCACAGACACTTGTAAACATGTTAGCATATTAGCTAATTCTATTCACTAAGGGTGAGGGAAAAAATCGATTCGAATTTGAATCGCGATTCTCACGTTGTGCGATTCAGAATCGATTCTTTTTTTATTTTAAATTTTTTTTAATTAAATTTTTATTTTTTTATTTTTTTTATTAATCAATCCAATAAAACAATACACAGCAATACCATAACAATGCAATCCAATTCCAAAACCAAACCCGACCCAGCGACAACAGAGCAATTGAGAGGAGACACAAACACGACACAGAACAGACCAAAAGTAGTGAAACAAAAATGAATATTATCAACCACAGTATCAATATTAGTTACAATTTCAACATAGCAGTGATTAAAAATCCCTCATTGACATTATCATGAGACATTTATAATAATAAAAAAAAAAGAACAATAGTGTCACAGTGGCTTACACTTGCATCGCATCTCATAAGCTTGACAACACACTGTGTCCAATATTTTCACAAAGATAAAATAAGTCATATTTTTGGTTCATTTAATAGTTAGAACAAATTTACATTATTGCAATCAAATGATAAAACATTTTCCTTTACAATTATAAAAGCTTTTTACAAAAATCTACTACTCTGCTTGCATGTCAGCAGACTTGGGGTAGATCCTGCTGAAATCCTATGTATTGAATGAATAGAGTATCGTTTTAAATCGGGAAAATATCGTTTTTGAATCGAGAATTGTGTTGAATCGAAAAAGAAAATCGATTTTGAATCGAATCGTGACCCCAAGAATCAATATTGAATCGAATCGTGGGACACCCAACGATTCACAGCCCTACTATTCACGATAGCACGTGCAAATATGCATGAAAACACTCCTACAGACGTCACACATGGGACGCTTTAGTAAGTATGAATTGTTTTAGTTGTATTGTAAAAGTTGCAAACGCTGCTTGGAGTGACGAATGAAGAATTCACATGAGTAGAAACACTATGGATGGCTAGGAGACGAAGCGGAGCTTCGACTTCTGGTTTAAAACAATAAATAAAAAGAACAACGAAGCATTGCGACACCTGCTGTGAGTGAACTCGTCCAAAAGATGGCGCAATAGCACAAACAGGAACACACCTGTTCATGATTTTCGTTATGGCCGTTGTCGAAGAAAAATCCATTAATTGGTGTAAGAGAAAAGTTGGGGCTTATAGTCCGTAATTTACGGTCTTAGCATATTAGCCCATTCTAAAGAGGCTTGCTTGATTACATTACGATAGCATGTACAAATATGCATGAAAACACTCCTACAGACATCACACATGGGACGCGCTGGTAAGTAGGAATTTGGGCGTCGTCGAAGAAAAATCCATTAATTAGCGCACCGTTTTATAAGCCTCAGGGTTCAAAGCGTAAGAAAGAAGTAGTGGCTTATGGTCCGGAATTTACGGTCTTAGCATTTTAGTTAATTCTAAAGACGCTTGTATGATTGCATTACGATAGCACTTGCAAATATGCATGACGACACTCCTATAGACATCACACATGGGACGCTTTAGAAAGTAGGAATTGCTTTAGTTATATTGTAAAACTTGCAAACATTGCTTGGAATGATGAATGAAGAATCCATGAGAGTAGAAACGCTATGGACAGCTAGAAGACGAAACGGCACTTCTACTTCCGGTTAAAAGCACTAATAGTAGTAATAGTAGTAGTAGCAGTAGTAGTAGTAATAGTGGTAGTACTAGTAGTAGTTATAATGGTAGTAGTAGTAGTAGTGGTAGAAGTAGTAGTGATAGTATTTGTAGCAGTAGTAGTACTAGTAGTAGTAGTAATGGTAGTAGTAGTAGTGATAGTATTAGTAGCAGTAGTAGTAGAAGCGGTAGTTGTATTATTAGTGGTAGTGGTAGTAATAGTAGTAGTACCAGTAGTAGTAGTAGTAGTAGTAGTAATAGTGGTAGTAGTAGTAATAGTGGTAGTAGTAGCAGTAGTAGTAAGAGTAGTAGTGGTAGTAGCAGTGGTAGTAGTAGTAGAAGTGGTAGTAATAGTGGTAGTAGTAGTAGTAAAAGTGGTGGTAGTAGTAGTAGTAGAGGTGGTAGTAGTAGTGGTGGTAGTGGTAGTAGTAGTAATAGTAGTAGTAGTATCAGTAATATTGGTGGTAGAAGTAGTAGTAGTAGTAGTAGTAGTAATACTGGTAGTAGCAGCAGTAGTAGTAATAGTAGTAGTAGTAGTTGTAGAAGTAGTAGTAGTAGTAATAGTGAAAGTATTAGTAGTAGTAGTAATAGTTGTAGTAGTATTAGTAGTAATAGTAGCAGTTGTGGTAGTAGTAGTCATAGTAGTAGTAGTGGTGGTAGTAGCAGTAGTAATAGTATCAGTTGTGGTGGTAGTTGTAGTAGTAGTAATAGTAGCAGTAGTGGTAGTACGAGTAGTAATAATAGTAGCAGTAATAGTAGAAGTAGTAGTAATAGTATCAGTTGTGGTGGTGGTAGTAGTAGTAGAAATAGTAGTGGTAGTAGTAGTAGTAGTAGTAGTAGTAGTAATAGTAGCAGTAGTAGTAGTAGTAATAGTAGCAGTAGTAGTAGTAGTAATAGTAGCAGTTGTTGTGGTGGTAGTAGTAGTAGTAATAGTAGCAGTAGTGGTAGTAGTAGTAATAGTAGTAGTAGTAGTAGTAGTAGTAGTAATAATAGTAGCAGTAGTAGTAGTAGTAATAGTAGCAGTAGTAGTAGTAGTAGTTTTAGTTGTGGTGGTGGTGGTAGGAGTAGTAGTAATAGTAGCAGTAGTAGTAGTAGTAATAGTAGCAGTAGTAGTAGTAGTATTAGTAGCACTAGTAGTAGTAGTAGTTGTAGAAGTAGTAGTATTAGTGGTAGTAGTAGTAGTAGTAGTAATAGTGGTGGTAGTAGTAGTAGTAGTAGTAGTAGTAATAGTCGCAGTTTTGGTAGTAGTAGTAATAGTAGCAGTAGTGGTAGTGGTAGTAGTAATAATAGTAGCAGTAGTGGTAGTAGTAGCTGTAGTAATAGTATCAGTTGTGGTGGTAGTAGTAGCAGTACTAGTAGTGGTAGTAGGAGTAGTAGTAATAGTAGCAGTAATAGTAGTAGTAGTAGCACTAGTAGTAGTAGTAGTTGTAGAAGTAGTAGTATTAGTGGTAGTAGTAGTAGTAGCAGTAGTAATAGTGGTGGTAGTAGTTAGAGTAGTAGTAGTAGTAATAGTTGCAGTTTTGGTAGTAGTAGTCATAGTAGTAGTAATAGTAGCAGTAGTGGTAGTGGTAGTAGTAGTAATAGTAGCAGTAGTGGTAGTAGTAGCTGTAGTAATAGTATCAGTTGTGGTGGTAGTAGTAGTAGTAATAGTAGCAGTAGTGGTAGTAGGAGTAGTAGTAATAGTAGCAGTAATAGTAGTAGTAGTAGTAATAGTAGCAGTTGTGGTGGTAGTAGTAGTAGTAGTAGTAGTAGTAATAGTAGTAGTAGTAGTAGTAGTAGTAATAGTAGCAGTAGTAGTTGTGGTAGTAATAGTATCAGTTGTGGTGGTGTTAGTAGTAATAGTAGCAGTAGTAGTAGTAGTAGTAATAGTAGCAGTAGTAGTAGTAATAGTATCAGTTGTGGTAGTAGTAGTAGTAGTAATAGTATCAGTTGTGGTGGTGATAGTAGTAGTAGTAATAGTAGCAGTAGTAGTAGTAGTAATTGTATCAGTTGTGGTGGTAATAGTAGTAGTAGTAATAGTAGCAGTAGTGGTAGTAGTAGTAGTAGTAGTAGTAGTAGTAGGTTTGTCTTTTTTTTCTTGAGAGGTTTATAGGGGAAATAGATGCATTGTTAGCTGCCTCTTGCTAGCAGTTTTCCACAGAAGAGAGAAGGACACAAGTTCCTGTCTCACATAAAAAACTGTGGCTGATGGGCAAGATTCCCCCCAAAAGCGCACTTCCCCTTTAATAAGACCCTGCTTCATTTTTCAAAGTAAAAGACTCGCACGTATGCAAAACCAGGACTTGTTTATATTTTGGCCCGGCGTTCTTGTGCAGCTGCTTTATGGAGATGAAGGAGGCGCGTCCTGAGGAGAGAAGGACTGTCAGTCGAAATGAGCGAGTGGAGGACATATAGCTTTTAAGGGGGGTGGAGGGCATCAGGAGAGTGATACTGACTCGAGATGGCGGTCGTTGATGTCTGAGGGCGGGTGGAGGGGGAGGAGTTACGTTAGGCGTCCATGTATAGAAGGACACATTTACGGAGGCTCTCGGCACCTTTGGCGCCCGCTGGACCCCATCCACCCACCTGAAACCTGCGACGTGAATTCATGACAGCTTTATTCACACTCCCTGCTCCTCGGCGTGACGTCAGCAGCTTCAGTCCAAGGAGAATTGGATTGAAACTCATGCCGTCTCTTATCTCAAAGTAATTATCGACACTTCATGTCATGGAAAAAAAAAAAAAAAAAAGACACGTTGTTTCCCCCCCGTGAGCATGTCTCATTGTTGCTTTCTCATTGTAGCATCGAGGATCTCAATCTCATTTTCTGCTTTAATTTAATGAATGTATGCTTTTGGATTTGCCGACAGGCTTTGCTGGTTTGTGGAGGAGCGTAGCCCTCTCGTTATTTCAGTGACCGACTTGATTAAAGGAGCCGACGCATCAGAGGGGAGATGATGTGCTCACATGTGTCCCCGCACACAGGTCTGTGATAGATACCACTTGAAACCCCGTAGTAAACTGCAACAAGTCAGTGTTCAAAAACAAGAAAAGAAAATACAAAAAATTAGGGGTATTTATTTGAACCAAGCAAAATTATCTGCCAATAGAACAAGTAAGTTTGGCTTGTCAAGACTTCCCAAAACAAATAAGATTAAAGCTGCAAGCAGCGTTGGACGGGACCGACTTTTGCTGGTGTTTCCCGCCTTTACCCATTCAACAAGGTATTGTGTGTAGAATTTAGAGGACAAAAATGAATTAATTCCATTTCACATTGTCATTGTCTACTGTTAGTCCTAAGTGTCCCAATACTTTTGCCTAGTGTTAGTTCTTAGTGTCCCAATACTTTTGTCTAGTGTTAGTCCTAAGTGTCCAAATACTTTTGTCCAGTGTAGTCCTAAGTGTCCCAATACTTTTGTCTAGTGTTAGTCCTAAGTGTCCAAATACTTTTGTCCAGTGTAGTCCTAAGTGTCCCAATACTTTTGTCTAGTGTTAGTCCTAAGTGTCCAAATACTTCTGTCCAGTGTAGTCCTAAGTGTCCCAATACTTTTGCCTAGTGTTAGTCCTAAGAGTCCCAATACTTTTGTGTACTGTTAGTCCTAAGTGTCCCAATACTTTTGTCTAGTGTTAGTCCTAAGTGTCCCAATACTTTTGTCTAGTGTTATTCCTAAGTGTCCCAATACTTTTGTCTAGTGTTAGTCCTAAGTGTCCAAATACTTGTGTCTAGTATTAGTCCTAAGTGTCCCAATATTTTTGTCTAGTGTTAGTCCTAAGTGTCCCAATACTTTTGTCCAGTGTTAGTCCTAAGTGTCCCAATACTTTTGTCTAGTGTTAGTCCTAAGTGTCCCAATATTTGTGTCTAGTGTTAGTCCTAAGTGTCCTAATATTTTTGTCTAATGTTAGTCCTAAGTGTCCCAATAATTTTGTCTAGTGTTAGTCCTAAGTGTCACAATACGTGTGTCACGCTGGTGCTTCCTGCTTTTAAGCGGCCATCTTGAGACGGCAGCAGCGCAGCAGCATCAGCGCAGCGGTTCTTTGAAGGCTCGTAAAATCAAAACCGGAGCAGTAATTAAAACTCTTTCATCAACTTTTAATCAAAAGGGTTCAATCTCTCTCCTGTGCTAATTTGAAGCCGACACGACAAACGCGCTCAGAGGAGATCATGTTTGAAAAAAGGTGACTGTTTTTACACAACTTTTGTTTTGAAGGGGGAATTGCAAACTTCCTGTTGATCTTTGCGGGGGGTTGTGATTGTATGAAATATAGGTCTAAGTAAGACCTACATAGAGGTTTTTGTTTCATGTCTCCATGACATTCCTACTGGGAGTTTCAGGCAGTTTTGTCTGTGTTTTCTTCCTAGGGGGCGCTAGAGCGCAATTTTGAGATTTGGGGTTTGGTTTTTTGATTAGATCGCAATTTTTGCCAGTCCTGATGTGTGTGTCCAATTTGGTGAGTTTTGAAGCATGTTAAGGGGGTCAAATTACAGCTCAAAGAGGCGGCAGTATAATAATAAAACGCTAGAAATACAATAGGATCCTCTGTCCCAAAGGGACTCGGTCCCTAATTAAAGCTGCAAGCAGCGATAGACGGGACCGACTTTGAGGGCTCATAAAATCCAAACCGGAGCAGTAATTAAAACTCTTTCATCAACTTTTAATCAGAAGAGTTCAATCTCTCTCCTGTGCTAATTTGAAGCCGACACGACAAACGCGCTCAGAGGAGATAATGTTTGAAAAAAGGTGACTGTTTTTACACAACTTTTGTTTTGAAGGGGGAATTGCAAACTTCCTGTTGATTTTTGCTGGGGGTTGTCAGTGTATGAAATATAGGTCTAAATGAGACCTACATTGTTTCATGTCTCTACGACATTCCTACTGGGAGTTACAGGCAGTTTTGTCTGTGTTTTCTTCCTAATGGGCGCTAGAGCGCAATTTTGTGATATGGGGTTTGGTTTTTTGAAGAAAATTAAGTTTTTTTGTACGCATGTTTTATTGAATTTGATTATGTGTCCAGCTTACAAAGATTGTAATAAATAAAAGAAGACAGCCTGCCATTTCCTTTAACTTGGACACACACATCTATACCTTTGGCCATTCTAAGACAGTCATTTCCAGGAGTTATCTCACCCTCTGAGAAGTTTTACTAATGTTTTCCAATGTTGTAAAAATGAGTACAATAAATATTAAATTTCAACATTTTGATAGCAGGCTAACATAGCTAATATAGACACTTACATCATGTGTTGTCTTCATTATAACACTTATATAAGACTTTTAAAGGCATTTTGATAGTAGGCTAATATAACTAATATAGACACTTACATCACATGTTGCCTTCATGATAACACTTATATAACACTTTTAAAGTCATTCTGATAGTAGGCTAATATAGCTAATATAGACACTTACATCATGCATTGTCTGCATTATAACACTTATATAAGACTTTTAAAGAAAATTTGATAGTAGGCTAATATAGCTAATATAGACACTTACATCATGTGTTGCCTTCATTATAACACTTATATAAGACTTTTGAAGTCATTTTTATGGTAGGCTAATATAGACACTTACATCATGCGTTGTCTTCATTATAACCCTTATATAAGACTTTTAAAGTCATTTTGATAGTAGGCTAATATAGCTAATATAGACACTTGCATCATGTGTTGTTTACATTATAACACGTATATAAGACTTTTAAAGTCATTTTGATAGTAGGTTATTATCGACACTTACATCATGTGTTGCCTTCAATATAACACTTATACAATACTTTTAAAGTCATTTTGATAGTAAGTAATCATAGACACTTACATCATGTGTTGCCTTCATTATATCACTATATAATACTTTTAAAGTCATTTTGATAGTAAGCTAAAATAGACACATCATGTGTTGCCTTCATTATAATACTTATATAAGACTTTTAAAGTCATTTTGATTGTAGGCTAATATAACTCATATAGACACTTGCATCATGTGTTGCCTTCATTATAACACATGTATAAGACTTTTGAAGTCATTTTTATGGTAGGCTAATATAGACACTTACATCATGCGTTGTCTTCATTATAACACTTATATAAGACTTTTAAAGTCATTTTGATAGTAGGCTAATATAGCTATCATAGACACTTACATCACATGTTGCATTCATGATAACACTTATATAAGACATTTAAAGTCATTTTGATTGTAGGCTAATATAACTAATAGACACTTACATCACATGTTGCCTTCATGATAACACTTATATAAGACTTTTAAAGTAATGTTGATAGTAGGCTAATATAACTAATATAGACACTTACATCATGTGTTGCCTTCATTATAACACTTATATAAGACTTTTAAAGTCATTTTGATAGTAGGTTAATATAACTAACATAGACACTTACATCATGTGTTGCCTTCATTATAACACTTAAATATGAGTTTTAAAGTCATTTTTAAAAGTAGGCTAATATAACTAATATAGACACTTATATCACATGTTGCCTTCATGATAACACTTATATAAGACTTTTAAAGTAATTTTGATAGTAGGCTAATATAGCTAATATAGACACTTACATCACATGTTGCCTTCATGATAACACTTACGGTATATAAGACTTTTAAAGTCATTTTGATAGTAGGCTAATAAAACTAACAGACACTTACATCACATGTTGCTTTCATGATAACACTTATATAAGACTTTTAAAGTAATATTGATAGGAGGCTAATATAACTAATATAGACACTTACATCATGTGTTGCCTTCATTATAACACTTATATAAGACTTTTAAAGTCATTTTGATAGTAGGTTAATATAACTAACATAGACACTTACATCATGTGTTGCCTTCATTATAACACTTAAATAAGAGTTTTAAAGTCATTTTTAAAAGTAGGCTAATATAGCTATATGGCTGTTTCAACATTTTTGGTTGCCGATCATTGACCTAACAGAGTCCATAATAGTGCAAACAGAGTCCATAATAGTGCAAACAGAGTCCATAATAGTGCAAACAGAGTCCATAATAGTGCAAACAGAGTCTGTACGGGCAAAAACCGAGTATGTGCAGGCCCTAACAGAATCAATGCTAGCGCTTTGAGCTCACCTATTCACACTCGACTATTTTTATTGATACTGCCTCTGTCAGCTCTGGGACCAAAAATAAATCAGTTATCAGCCAGAAGGGATCGTATTTTTGGCCGATCACGTACCTTTTCACTGAAATGGTGCATTCCTGAAGAAATCCAAAAGACGAATCGTGATCAAATGTCGACTGATATCATTTCATGCTGTGAAATAAGCAGCGTTGGCATTTTGCCTTTTTCTGGCCACTCGAAAAAGAACAAAAAAAACCCTACAAAAACGTGTAATTCCAATACAGAGATTTCAAGTCAAGTGTCTCATCCACTTTCAAGGACGACGCTTGCTGTTATTTTTCTAATTAAAATATTTGACTGAAGTGCGACTGTCATAGAGAACAAAGACTTGAGAGACATTTGAAGGAGGCGTTCAGGACGCATCCTTTGAGGAGGAAGATGAACCAGAGTCCTTCCGTGTTAGTTATGTGGGAAGTAATAATAATATCATTAATATTATTATTATTGTACGAGGGATCCACAGTTATGGTTTTTGATATCAAACAGGAAGCGGCACCATCACTCTGTGACACAGCAGACAATGACACACGCACACGTGCGTGGTGTGAATATTGAACAACAAATCAATGATCAAACTTGCCATCCAAACAATACCCCGTTTGTTGACAAGGAGACATGACAGCCATGGAAGCACTTTCACTATCTTTGTCAAGCACAGGTAACACGATCCGGTGAGAAGATTCAAAAGAGCTGGCTAAAGATAACCAACACAGCTCCATTAATGATGTCACACGTAACTAGGCAACAGGCCCCGCCTTTTAAAAGCAGACACACAACTGGCAAAAAAGACTGAGAAAGTTGAGGAATGCTCATCAAACACTTATTTGGAACATCCAACAGGTGAACAGGCTAATTAGGAACAGGTGGGTGCCATGATTGGGTATGAAAGCAGCTTCCATGAAATGCTCAGTCTTTCACAAACAAGGATGGGGCGAGTGTCACCACTTAGTGAGCAAATGCGTGAGCAAATTGTCCAACAGTTTAAGAACAACAATTCTCAACCAGCTATTGCAAGGAATTTAAGGATTTCACCATCTACGGTCCGTAATATCATCAAAAGGTTCAGAGAATCTGGAGACATCACTGCATGTATGCGATAATATTATGGACTTTTGATCCCTCAGGCGGTACTTCAGCAAAAACCGACATCAGTGTGTAAAGGATATCACCACATGGGCTCAGGAACACTTCAGAAAACCCACTGTCAGTAACTACAGTTGCTTGCTACATCTGTAAGTGCAAGTTAAAACTGTACTATGCAAAGTGAAAACCATTTATCAACAACACCCAGAAACGCCGCTGGCTTCGCTGGGCCCGAGCTTATCTAAGATGGACTGATGCAAAGTGGAAAAGTGTTCTGTGGTCTGACGAGTCCACATGGAAACTGTGGACGTCGTGTCCTACGGAACAAAGAGGGAAAAAAACATCGGATTGTTCTAGGCTTAAAGTTGAAAAGCCAGCATCTGTGATGGTATGGGGGTGTATTAGTTCCCAAGACATGGGTAACTTACACATCTGTGAAGGCACCATTAATGCTGAAAGGTACATACATGTTTTGGAGCAACATATGATGCCATCCAAGCAACGTTATCATGGACGCCCCTGCTTATTTCAGCAAGGCAATGCCAAGCCACGTGTTACAACAGCGTGGCTTCATAGTAAAAGAGTGCGGGTACTACACTGGCCTGCCTGTAGTCCAGACCTGTCTCCCATTGAAAATGTGTGCCGCATTATGAAGCCTAAAATACCACAACAGAGACCCCCGGACTGTTGAACAACTTAAGCTGTACATCAAGCAAGAATGGGAAAGAATTCCACCTGAGTAGCTTAAAAAATGTGTCTCCTCAGTTCCCAAACGTTTACTGAGTGTTGTTAAAAGGAAAGGCCATGTAACACAGTGGTAAAATTTGCCCCGTAACAACTTTTTTGCAATGTGTTGCTGCCATTAAATTCTAAGTTAATGATTATTTGCAAAATTAAGTTTCTCAGTTTAAACATTAAATATTCTGTCTTTGCAGTCTATTTAATTGAATATAAATTGAAAAAGATTTGCAAATCATTGTATTCTGTTTTTATTTACTAATTACACAACGTGCCAACTTCACTGGTTTTGGGGTTTGTGAAAAATCTGTCAGTCGCCAGAATTTTATCATAGAATTTATTGTGTTTTTTTTTTTTACAGCATATTACTAAAATTGGAAAAATGGTACCACTGTCATGGTAAAACTCCGGCAACTGAGCAGCCTAAAGCCAATGGTTGTTGTTTTTATTTGATATTAATGAAAATGAAAAAATATATATTGCCATGTTTAACGGTTAAATTCTGGCGACTGAGCAGCCATTTTTGTTGTTGTTGTTGTAATTTTTACAGTTTACAATTTAGTGGATAACTTGCTTTGAAATCATACATTAACTAATTAATCATTTTTAGTTCAACAGAAAAAGTGTGTAATGTGCGATAATAAAATATTTGTTACGTTATTAGATAATATTGAATGAAAATATATGTTGAATAATAGTACATTTCCTATTTACCTAGTGAATAAAAAATGTTTTCTAGCGTTTCCACCAAAAACTACCTGGGTGACTAAAGTTCCAAAGGCACTATTTTATAGAGGTCGACCAATACGTTTGTTTTCAGGGCCGATACCGATACCGATTGTTAATAGTCAAGGACGTGATATTCATTTACAGTAAAAGTTATTAAAGGTTTATATTATTTGTCAGTAAACATCTGGATAAGAACTTTAAGTTGTTTTTGAACATTATTGTGTAGGAAAAGTGGGACCAGTAGTGACATAATGTTTGATGTTGTGTTTAATGTATCAGTAATAAAACATCAAACACCTTTATTATGTGTGTCTAACAAGAGCATCAAGTCAAGTATGGAGGGGCCATTTTAAATATATATATATATGTATATATTTTTTTAATGCTAAAAACAGATACTATGTACAAAACCAGTGACGTTGGCACGTTGTGTAATTAGTAAACAAATAACTGAAATAAGCAGGGGCGTCCATGATAACGTTGCTTGGATGGCAACATATGTTGCTCCAAAACCTGAATGTACCTTTCAGCATTAATGGTGCCTTCACGGGTGTGTAAGTTACCCATGCCTTGGGCACTAATACACCCCCATACCATCACAGATGCTGGTTTTTGAACTTTGCGCCTATAACGATCCGGATGGTTCGTTTCCTCTTTGTTCCGGAGGACACGACGTCCACAGTTCCCAAAAACGATTTGAAATTTGGACTCGTCAGACCACAGAACACTTTTCCACTTTGCATCAGTCCATCTTAGATGAGCTCGGGGCCCAGCGAACCCGGCGGAGTTTCTGGGTATTGTTGATAAATGGCTTTCGCTTTGTATAGTAGAGTTTTAACTTCCACTTGCAGATGGAGCAACCAACTGTAGTTACTGACAGTGGTTTTCTGAAGTGTTCTTGAGCCCATGTGGTGATATCCTTTACACACTGATGTCGGTTTTTGAAGCAGTACCCCCTGAGGGATCGAAGGTCACGGTCTTAGCCGCTTACTGCAGTGATTTCTCCAGATTCTCTGAACCTTTTAATGATATTACAGACCGTAGTTGGTGAAATCCCTAAATTCCTTGCAATAGCTTGTTGAGAAATGTTGTTCTTAAACTGTTGGACACAAAGTGGTAAACCTCGCCCCATCCTTGTTTGTGAATGACTGAGGATTTCATGGAAGCTGCTTTTATACTCAATCATGACACCCACCTGTTCCCAATTAGCCTGTTCACCTGTGGGATGTTCCAAATAAGTGTTTGATGAGCATTCCTCAACTTTCTCTGTCTTTTTTGCCACTTCTGCCAGCTTTTTTTGAAACCTTTTGAAGGCATCAAATTCGAAATGAGCTAATATTTGCAAAAAATAACAACGTTTTCCAGTTCAAACATTAAAAATCTTGTCTTTGCAGTCTATTCAATTGAATATAAGTTGAAAAGGATTTGCAAATCATTTTATTGTGTTTTTATTTACCATTTACACAACGTGCCAACTTCACTGGTTTAAAGATTTAAAGACTTATAGGTGACTTAGTATATTATTAATAATTTTTAGTTAAATTTTTTTGGCATGTTCTCGTTACATTCCAATTTTTTGCTCTTTTTTCACATTTGACTGTAGGTTTTTTTTTGATAGATATGCTATTAATTGAAAATACACAACCTTTTACATTTTTGCAGACACGTTAGGTATATTTGCAAAAAGTATCGGACCGGATTCGTCGATACCAGCCTGAATTGGACCTGGTTTGGCATGGGAAAGAAAGTCAGTGGTATCACCTGCCAGGAGATCCATGAAGGTCACACAGGAGTGTCCGAATATAAACAATAAAACAATATTTGGATTTACTTATGATTCCAAATGATTCTGACGCCAACACTCGCCTCAAATGGGAGTTTGAAGTCTCAACCTGTCACCTCTCATTAGACTGAGACATTGCTGCTGACCTTGTTCGTCTTTGCCAGGGATGATGTGTGTGTTCGTGTGTGTGTGTGTGTGTGTGTGTATGTGTGTGTGTGTGTGTGTGTGTGTGTGTGTGTGTGTGTGTGTGTGTGTGTGTGTGTGTGTGTGTGTCATTCAAGGGCCGGGGCCGCCTCGCCTTAATGATGCGGCTGTGAAATCAGGCCGGGGCCTCTCATTACGGCCCTCCAAATTCATTTGCTACATTGGTTCTGCCCGCTGGTGCAAGACGCGCACGCCGCCTGCACGTGTGCGTTCGCTTGTACCTGCGGTGCGTGGACATCTGACGCACGAGGCGCAACGCTCCATCACACACGGCCACGCGCTAATCTACTCCATGGTATTGATCCCTCAAATCCGGCACGCCTTCGTTACGTCCGTGTGCTTTTTGCTTCAGTCACGCTGAAATTGTCCATGCTCACATTGTACAAACATTTTCAGATGTTTTTTTTTAAATGCTAAAAATAGATATTTTATTCAGTGGAACCTCGATTTTGGTTCTTGAACATGGTTCATAAACTGAAAAGATTGTAAAGTGACGTAGAGTTCCCCATAAGAGTCAGTGGAAACATAAATATAGTCCCTATTTTAGTTAAAAAGTCCTTATTTTAGTATAACATATATAGTTATTGTATATTATATATACAACATACAGTATATATATGTATGTATATATATATATATATATATATATATATATATATATATATATATATATATATATATATATATATATATATATATACACATCCATCTATCCATCCATTTTTTACCACTTGGAGCCTATCTCAGCTGCATTATAAATTTGATATATATATACAGTAGTGAAGTATACATATCCAACATATACAGTATATATATATATATATATATAGTAGTGAAGTATACATATCCAACATATACAGTATATATATATATATATATATATATATACATATATATATATATATATATATATATATATATATATATATATATATATATATATATATAGTAGTGAAGTATACATATCCAACATATATTTACATATATATATATATATATATATATATATATCCATCCATCCATTTTCTACCGCTTGTCCCTTTTTGGGGTCGCGGGGGGTCGCTGGAGCCTATCTCAGCTGCATTATAAATTTGATATACATATATATATAGTAGGGAATATACATATCCAACATATATATATATATATATATATATATATATATATATATATATATATATATATATATATATATATATATATATATATGTATGTGTGGGAAAAAAATCACAAGACTATTTCATCTCTACAGGCCTGTTTCATGAGGGGGGGTACCCTCAATCGTCAGGAGATTTTAATGGGAGCATTCGCATACCATGGTTTATATAGGGCACAGAGTGGGTGGGTACAGGCTGGCCTAGGGGCGTGGTGATTGGCTCATGTGTTACCTAGGAGGTGTTTCCGTCTATGGCGGCATGCTGTTACAATTTCGCTGCGCTTGTTGAGGGATGACAGGTCTGGACGGTAAATAATAAACAGTTTCTCTTTCAAGCATAGGTTGCATCTTTTATTACCACTATTGTAAGGTGTGCTGGATGCAAGAATTTGCCATGTTATTGAATATTCAACATTATTGTCTTTGAGGTCCCAAATGTGTTTGCTGAGTTCTGTGGTATTTCGCAGGTTTTTGTTCCTGAAAGAAGCCTTGTGATTGTTCCATCTGGTTTTGAATTCTCCCTCGGTTAATCCTACATATGTGTCGGATGTGTTAATGTCCTTGCGTATTACCTTAGATTGGTAGACAACTGATGTTTGTCTGACCTGTCATCCCTCAACAAGCGCAGCGAAATTGTAACAACATGCCGCCATAGACGGAAACACCTCCTAGGTAACACATGAGCCAATCACCACGCCCCTAGGCCAGCCTGTACCCACCCACTCTGTGCCCTATATAAACCATGGTATGCGAATGCTCCCATTAAAATCTCCTGACGATTGAGGGTACCCCCCCTCATGAAACAGGCCTGTAGAGATGAAATAGTCTTGTGATTTTTTTCCCACACATACATATATTGCGCTCTACCACGGTATCGAGCACTATTTTTTGGATAACCTTATTAAGACATATATATATATATATATATATATATATATATATATATATATATATATATATATATATATATATATATATATATATATATATATATATATATATATAGTATTGAAGTATACATATCCAACATATATATATATATATATATATATATATATATATATATATATATATATATATATATACAGGTATATATATATATATATATACAGGTATATATATATATATATACATACAGGTATATATATATATATATATATATATATATATATATATATATATATATATATATATATACAGGCATAATATATATATACAGGTATATATATATATATATATATATACAGGTATGTATATATATATATATATAGGAGGCCGATAAGCGAATTAGCAGTAAAAGTTATTTAAAGATAAATACTACAGGTCAGTAAACATCTGGACAATTTATTTTTTTAACTTAATTTTTTAGGAAAAGTGGAGCCAGGTAGTAACATAATGTTTGATGTTAAAAAACATCAAACACCTTTATTACGTGTGTCTAAGATGCTTGTGGCTCTTTAGCTCCCCCCTGGTGGCTCCCTGGAGCTTTTACAAAAATGTATGAAAATGGAAAAAGATGAGGGCAAAATGTATATTTTCTTTTATTATGGTTTCTGTAGTAGAACAACCCTTCCTAATTGTTAGAAATCCCACTGTTTATATCAAACATGCTTCACTGATGAGAGTATTTGGCCAGCGCTGTTTTGTCCTACTAATATTGGCGGTCCTTGAACTCACCGTAGTTTGTTTGCATGTACAACTTTCTCCGGCGCTGCCACAGAAAGACAAGTTTTATGCCACTCCTCCTTTGTCTTATTTTGTCCACCAAACGTTTTGTGCTGTGCATGAATTCACAAAGGCGAGCTTTGTTGATATTATTGACTTGTTGGAGTGCTAATCAGACATATTTGGTCACTGCATGACTGCAAATTAATCCATTCTAAAATGCTATTTAGGCTAGCTGTATGTACATATTGCATCAGTTTGCCTCGTTTGTAGGTATATTTGAGTTCATTTCATTTCCTTAACTTATGTCCTCTATGTATTTAATTTATATTTGCGTGTCTCATGTAATATTGGCTGCATTTCTGATAGTTGTTTGTGTGTCATGTTGTTCCAGACCACAGCAAACGTTACCCAGCTTGCAAAGATTGTAATAAATCCATTAAAAGAAGACAGCTTGCCGTTTCCTTTAACCTGGACACACACATCTATACCTTTGGCCATTCTAAGACAGTCATTTCCAGGAGTTATCTCACCCTCTGAGAAGTTGTACTAATGTTTTACAATGTTGTAAAATTGTGGAGAATAAATATTACATTTCAACATTTCCGTCAAAGAAGATTTGCATCAACCTGCGACACATAGTCATTTTGATAGTAGGCTGTATATATATATATATATACATATATATATATATATATATATATATATATATATATATATATATATATATATATATATATATATATATATACATATATAATATATTGTAGCCTATACATACAGTATATGTGTACATATTATATTAATATAATGGCTATATAATTAATATAATTGGATATTAAGAGTGTATGAAAGTTTGACTCCTACCTTGTTTACTTCCGTGACAACCTCTTTAAAGTTTTGTAAATAATCAGAAATATAAATCAGTTAAAATCTGCCACACATGCATAAGTGTGGAGAGTGTTTAGCATTTTTCCCATCAGGCTTTGTAATAGATTTAAATGTGTGTCCTTCCATCCATCCATCTTCTTCTGCTTATCCGAGGTCGGGTCACGGGGGCCGCAGCCTAAGCAGGGAAGCCCAGACTTCCCTCTCCCCAGTCACTTCGTCCAACTCCTCCCGGGGGATCCCGAGGTGTTCCCAGGCCAACCGGGAGAGATAGTCTTCCCAACGTGTCCTGGGTCTTCCCCGTGGCCTCCTACCGGTCTGACGTGCCCGAAACACCTCCCTAGGGAGGCGTTCGGGTGGCATCCCGACCAGATGGAGCGGCTTTACTTTGAGGTACCCCCCAGATGACAGAGCTTCTCACCCTATCTCTAAGGGAGAGCCCCGCCACCCGGCGGAGGAAGCTAATTTCGGCCGCTTGTACCCGTGATCTTGTCCTTTCGGTCATAACCCAAAGCTCATGACCATAGGTGAGGATGGGAACGTAGATCGACCGGTAAATTGAGAGCTTTGCCTTCCGGCTCTGCTCCTTCTTCCCCACAACAGATCGATACAGCATCCGCATTACTGAAGACGACGCACCGATCCGCCTTTCGATCTCACGATCCACTCTTCCCTCACTCGTGAACAAGACTCCAATGTACTTGAACTCCTCCACTTGGGGCAAGATCTCCTCTCCAAACTGGAGATGGCACTCCACACTTTTCCGGGCGAGAACTATGGACTCGGACTTGGAGGTGCTGATTCCCATCCCAGTCGCTTCACACTCGGCTGCGAACCGATCCAGTGTGAGCTGAAGATCTTGGCCAGATGAAGTCATCAGGACCACATCATCTGCAAAAAGCAGAGAACTAATCCTGCAGCCACCAAACCAGATACCCTCAACACCCTGACTGCGCCTAGAAATCCTGTCCATAAAAGTTATGAGTAGAATCAGTGACAAAGGGCAGTCTTGGCGAAGTCCAACCCTCACTGAAAACGGGTCCGACTTACTGCCGGCAATGCGGACCAAGCTCTGACACTGATCATACAGGGAGCAGACCGCCAAAATCAGACATTCCGTTACCCCATACTCTGAGCAATTCCCCACCGGACTTCCCAGGTTACACGGTCGAATGCTTTCTCCAAGTCCACAAATCACATGTAGACTGGTTGGGCAAACTCCCATGCACCCTCAAGGACCCTGCCGAGAGTATAGAGTTGGTCCACAGTTCCACGACCAGGACGAAAACCACACTGTTCCTCCTGAATCTGAGGTTCGACTATCCGGCGTAGCCTCCTCTCCAGTACACCTGAATAGACCTTACCGGGAAGGCTGAGGAGTGTGATCCTACGATAGTTGGAACACACCCTCCGGTTCCCCTTCTTAAAGAGAGGAACCACCACCCCGGTCTGTCAATCCAGAGGTATTGTCCCCGATGTCCACGCGATGTTGCAGAGTCCTGTCAACCAAGACAGCCCCACAGCATCCAGAGCCTTAAGGAACTCCGGGCGTATTTCATCCATCCTCGGGGCCTTGCCACTGAGGAGCTTTTTAACTACCTCTGCAACCTCAGCCCCAGAAGTAGGAGAACCCACCTCAGATTCCCCAGGCACTGCTTCCTCATAGGAAGACGTGTTGGTAGGATTGAGGGGGTCTTCGAAGTATTCCCTCCACCGATCCACAACATCCGCAGTTGAGGTCAGCAGAAAACCATTCCCACCATACACGGTGTTGACATTGCACTGCTTCCCCCTCCTGAGGTGGCGAATGGTGGTCCAGAATCGCTTCGAAGCCGTCTGAAAGTAGTTTTTCATGGCTTCCCCGAACTCCTCCCGTGTCTGAGTTTTTGCCTTCGCGACCGCTGAAGCCGCACACCGCTTGGCCTGTCGGTACCTGTCCGCTGCCTCCGGAGTCCTATGAGCCAAAAGAACCCGATAGAACTCTTTCTTCAGCTTGACGGCATCCCTCACCAGCGGGTTCTAGGATTACCACCACGACAGGCACCAACCACCTTGCGGCCACAGCTCCAATCGGCCGCCTCGACAATAGAGGTATGGGACATTGTCCACTCAGACTCAATGTCCAGCACCTCCCTCGTGACATGTTCAAAGTTCTTCCGGAGGCAGTAATTGAAACCCTCTTTGACAGGCGTTCCCAGCAGACCCTCACAATGCGTTTGGGCCTGCCAGGTCTGTCCGGCATCCTCCCCCACCGTCGCAATCAACTCACCACCAGGTGGTGATCGGTAGAAAGCTCCGCCCCTCTCTTCACCCAAATGTCCAAAACATGAGGCCGCAAATCCGATGACACAACTACAAAGTCGATCATGGAACTGCGGCCTAGGGTGTCTTGGTGCCAAGTGCACATATGGACACCCTTATGTTTGAACATAGTGTTTGTTATTGACAATCTGTGACGAGCACAAAAGTCCAATAACAAAACACCACTTGGGTTCAGATCCGGGCAGCCATTCTTCCCAATCACGCCTCTCCAGGTTTCACTGTCGTTGCCAATATGAGCGTTGAAGTCCCCCAGTAAAACGAGGGAATCACCCGGGGGAGCACTCTCTAGTACTCTCTAGTACTCTCTAGTACTCCCTCGAGTGAATCCAAAAAGGTTGGGTACTCTGAGCTGCCATTTGGCGCGTATGCGCAAACAACTGTCTGGACCAGTCCACCCATCCGAAGGCGGGGGGAAGCTACCCTCTTGAACACTGGGTTGAACTCCAACGTGCAGGGGGAAAACAAGAATTGCCACCACAGCCCGTCGCCTCTCACTGCTGGCAACGCCAGAGTGGAAGAGAGTCCAGCCCGTCTCGAGAGAACTGGTTCCAGAGCCCTTGCTGTGCGTCGAAGTGAGTCCGACTATATCTAGCCGGAACTTCTCCACCTCGCGCACTAGCTCAGGCTCCTTCTCCCCCAGCGAGGTGACGTTCCACGTCCCAAGAGCTAGCTTATGTAGCCGAGGATCGGACCGCCAAGTGCCCTGCCTTATCCTGCCGCACAGCTCACATTGCACCCGACTTCTATGGCCCCTGCTATGGGTGGTGAGCCCATTGGAGGGGGGACCCACGTTGCCTCTTCGGGCTGTGCCCATGGGGACAGGCCCGGCCACCAGGCGCTTGCCATCGTGCCCCACCTGGCTCCAGAGGGGGGGGGAGGGTACCGGGGACCCGTGTCCGGGCGAAGGAAATCTGGTTTCCTTTGTTTGTGTTTTTCATAGAGGTCTTCAAGCTGCTCTTTGTCTGGTCCCTCACCTAGGACCAGTTTGTCTTGAGAGACCCTACCAGGACAACATAGCTCCTATGATCATGGTGACACGCAAACTCCTCTACCACGATAAGATGGCAGCTCAGAGAGGAGTTTAAATGGGTGTAATTTTTTTTTTTAATTCCATGGTGTCAGTGAGCAGGTTGTGTTATGTGTGACCATGTTTGTTGACTTTTTGTGATTACATTTTTTTTTTTGCACCATGACAAGGGAAGGTTGTCTGCATTGGGTCTCATAAGTAAATACTGCGCATGATGCCTTTAGAGGTCATTGATCTAATATACCCACACTGGCCACTTGAGGGCGACAAAATGGCAGTATCTACATTTATTTGATTAAATGAATACTATCTTCCTAATACCGATAAAAAAAAGTCTGATACCGACATGTGTCACATTGGCAAATATCGGCCGATAATCGGTCGATCTCTCCTCTAAAGGTTCCCTTCGCTGGTGCGTCTTGTCATGTTGTCCGCCTGTGGCACGGAGATAACAGAGGTGCAAGACAGCGGTAGGGCGAGGCTCCGTGTCCTTGTCCACACGGGGGCGGGGCTTGGCAGACATCCGCATCAAGCATCTACTCTCATGTCCTTGACGGCCGCCACCTTCTTCCCGCTCGTCCGCCGCCCGGAGCCGTTCAATCCCGACTCCATCTTTAGTTCCGCGTAGGACACACGCTTGGCAGATGTCAAAGGTCGACACCCCTCGCTTACGCCGTCGGGATGACATCATCCGTCCCGCACCGCAATCCTCCTCGCACAACAATAGCAGTCCCTTTTCATATCCCAACATGACGATAGTTTAGGCCTCCAATCCCCACCTTTGTTGGACAGTAAACACACACAATTGGACACTTACTATTCCGCCATGAATGTTCCGTGTGGGCTGTTTGTGGTCGCCGTGGCAACAAAGTAGGGTGCCCATAACCCCCACTCCTTGTCACCGAGCAGAATGAAGGGCGGTTGGGGGGAGATGAAAGGAGATGATAAAATAACTCACTGGAATACTCAACGTGTGACTCCAGTTCAGTAGATGTTGTGTATATATATATATATATATATATATATGTATATGTGTGTGTGTGTGTGTGTGTGTGTGTGTGTGTGTGTGTGTGTGTGTGTGTGTGTGTGTGTGTGTGTGTGTGCACAAGAGGAGGCGACACAGGTGTACAATTGTGTCCTAATGCATGTGGATCCACATACTGTATGGATTCAGCCGTCATTATAGCCAAAGTGGCTCTCCAGCTGGGTCATATGGTGTGTGTGTGTGTGTGTGTGGGTGTGGGTGTGTGTGCGTGTGTGTGTGCGTGTGTGTTCTTGTATTTCTACCCTTCTTGAGACATCAACAAGGAAAAGTAGCTTCTATATGAGGAGAGGTGAACAAGTTAGGACATACAGTAAATCATGGTCCCAATACGGAAAACCATCATAGAGAATGTCTCATTTGCACCCCTGGTGGTGAAATCTATCAAGATTAGGTTGGTCCCAAAAAGGAGGGATTTTTTCAGATTGACCGTGTGTCGGTTTAAGTCGGCAGACCCGTCGGCGATCCTGTTCCGTCTCCCTGTCATGTTTGTCTGATCTTGAATGGGATTGTGCTGAAAATGTTCATTTCCCCTTTAAGATTTTCTGATTGTGATTTTCTTAAGTATTTCTGATTTTGATCAAAAGTAAAAGTAAAAATTTTAAAGGCCGACTCAAACCCACTACTACCGACCACGCAGTCTGATTTTTTATATATCAATGATGAAATCTTAACATTGCAACACATGCCAATACGGCCGGGTTAGCTTACTTAAGTGCAATTTTGAATTTCGCGCGAAATATCCTGCTGAAAACGTCTCGGTATGATGACGCCTGCGCGTGACGTCACGGATTGTAGAGGACATTTTGGGACAGCACGGTGGCCAGCTATTAAGTCGTCTGTTTTCATCACAAAATTCCACAGTGTTCTGGACATCTGTGTTGGTGAATTTTTTGCAATTTGTTCAATGAACAATGGAGACAGCAAAGAAGAAAGCTGTAGGTGGGAAGCGGTGTATTGCGGCCGACTGCAGCAACACAAACACAGCCGGTGTTTCATTGTTTACATTCCCGGAAGATGACAGTCAAGCTTTACCATTGGCCTGTGGAGAACTGGGACAACAGAGACTCTTACCAGGAGGACTTTGAGCTGGATACGCAGACACGGTACCGTGAGTACGCTTCCAAACATTTGAATGCTTGCCCGTACGTGCGTGCCGCTATGTGCATGTCACGTACGTAACTTTGGGGTCTTTGGAGAAATATATGTGCTGTATGAACTTTGGGGAGGTGAACGGTACTTTGGGCTGTGGGATTGAGTGTGTTGTGCAGGTGTTTGAGTTGTATTGGCGGGTTATATGGACGGGAGGGGGAGGTGTTTGTTTTGCGGGATTAATTTGTGGCATATTGAATATAAGCCTGGTTGTGTTGTGGCTAATAGAGTATATATATATGTCTTGTGTTTATTTACTGTTTTAGTCATTCCCAGCTGAATATCAGGTCTCACCCGCCTCTCACAGCATCTTCCCTATCTGAATCGCTCCCACTGCCCTCTAGTCCTTCACTCTCACTTTCCTCATCCACAAATCTTTCATCCTCGCTCAAATTAATAGGGAAATCGTCGCTTTCTCGGTCCGAATCGCTCTCGCTGCTGGTGGCCATGATTGTAAACAATGTGCAGATGTGAGGAGCTCCACAACCTGTGACGTCACGCTACTCGTCTGCTACTTCCGGTACACGCAAGGCTTTTTTATCAGCGACCAAAAGTTGCGAACTTTATCGTCGATGTTCTCTACTAAATCCTTTCAGCAAAAATATGGCAATATCGCAAAATGATCAAGTATGACACATAGAATGGACCTGCTATCCCCGTTCAAATAAGTAAATCGCATTTCAGTAAGCCTTTAAGTAGAGATGTCGATAAATGCGTTAAAATGTAATATCGGAAATTATCGGTATCGTTTTTTTTTATTATCGGCATCGTTTTTTTTTTGTTTTTTTTTATTTAATAAACATAAAAAGCACAAGATACACTTACAATTAGTGCACCAACCCAAAAAACCTCCCTCCCCCATTTACACTCATTCACACTCATTCACACAAAAGGGTTGTTTCTTTCTGTTATTAATATTCTGGTTCCTACATTATATATCAATATATATCAATACAGTCTGCAAGGGATACAGTCCGTAAGCACACATGATTGTGCGTGCTGCTGGTCCACTCATAGTACTGACCTTTAACAGTTAATTTTACTCATTTTCATTAATTACTAGTTTCTATGTAACTGTTTTTATATTGTTTTACTTTCTTTTTTATTCAAGAAAATGTTTTTAATTTATTTATCTTATTTTCCATCCATCCATTTTCTACCGCTTATTCCCTTTTGGGGTCGCGGGGGGCGCTGGAGCCTATCTCCGCTACAATCGGGCAGAAGGCGGGGTACACCCTGGACAAGTCCCCACCTCATCGCAGGGCCAACACAGATAGACAGACAACATTCACACTCACATTCACACACTAGGGCCAATTTAGTGTTGCCAATCAACCTATCCCCAGGTGCATGTCTTTGGAAGTGGGAGGAAGCCGGAGTACCCGGAGGGAACCCACGCAGTCACGGGGAGAACATGCAAACTCCACAGAGAAAGATCCCGAGCCCGGGATTGAACCCAAGACTACTCAGGACCTTTGTATTGTGAGGCAGATGCACTAACCCCTCTGCCACCGTTATCTTATTTTATTTTATAATTTTTTTTTTAAAAGGACCTTATCTTCACCATACTTGGTTGTCCAAATTAGGCATAATAATGTGTTAATTCCACGACTGTATATATCGGTTGATATCGGTATCGGTTGATATCGATATCGGTAATTAAAGAGTTGGACAATTTCGGAATATCGGATATCGGCAAACAGCCATTATCGGACATCCCTGATTTTAAGTGCTCTATATGTAATAACAAATGTGTGTAAGAGATTTAAATGCGCCCCCTTTGGCCAAAATGTATAAAAAAATAAAATTAAAAAAATGTCTACAGAGGCATACTGTAATAACTTTAAGTAAATAATGAAGATTAAAAACCCATTACATACAAACAATTTTTTTTTAAATTCACTAAAAGCAGTTTTTTTCTCACAATGTGTCGACTTTTTTCTTATAAAATTGGGAACAATTTCTCATATTCTTTCTGTTTCTGTAATATTGCCAGTGACGTGCGGTGAGGCACTGACTTCATCACAGTCAGATTTACAAACATATGAACCCTAAAGAGTATCTTATTCACCATTTGATTGGCAGCAGTTAACGGGTTATGTTTAAAAGCTCATACCAGCATTCTTCCCTGCTTGGCACTCAGCATCAAGGCTTGGAATTGGGGGTTAAATCACCAAAAATTATTCCTGGGCGCAGCGCCGCTGCTGCCCACTGCTCCCCTCACCTCCCAGGGGGTGATCAAGGGATGGGTCAAATGCAGAGGACAAATTTCACCACACCTAGTGTGTGTGTGACAATCATTGGTACTTTAACTAAACTTTAACTTTACACATACAAACTGTAGCACACAAAAAAGCACATTTAATTAAAACAACGTTATCATGGTCTTACCTTTACTTATAAGTGCGGGAACAGTGGTGTTTGTGTTGGAGGAGTTGTGAATGAATGAAATATGAAATCCGTGCTGCAGTCTGCAGGTGTACCTAATGTTGTGTCCCTGCAGTCGTTGTTTTTGCACTTTTTGGCTTCTTGTTAAGTGACTTTTTTTGGGTGGATTCGGTCTTGCACGTGGAGGGTTTGGGTGTGGGCTTTGGTTGGTGTGGCGCTCCCGTCGGGGGGTGCATTCTGCGGCGGGGGTGCATTAACCGGCACCAGGAGGCGGGATTACTGCAAGCCTCACACAGTGCGTGTTCGCAGCAGTTTTATGATTGCGTCACTGAATATTGCAATATTTTCTTGTAAAATTATTACTTTTTTTATGTTAAATTATTACTTTTTAATGCAAAATGGTGGCATTTGTCATATAAAATTCGGACTTTTATCCCAATATTGCCAATTCTTATGTTGTTCTTGTAAAATAGTGACATTTTTTGAGTACAATGATGACCTTTGTCATAATTTTGCCAAGTAAAATTCCGATTATTATTATATCATTGCCAAAATGTGTACGTTTTCTTATAAAATTGTGACTTTTGTTGAGTAAAATTACGACTCTTTTCATAAAATCACCAAAATGTTAAGCTTTTCTTGTAAAATTGCGAGTGTTATTGAGTACAATTCCTACTTTTATCATAATATTGCACACATTTTCATTTTTTCTTGTAAAATTTTGACTTGTGTTGAGTAAAATTACGACTTTTATTATAATACTGCCAAAATTCAAATTTGTTCTTGTGAAATTGTGACCGTTTTCTTGTGAAATTCCAACACATTTTTCACAACAAGCTTTTTCATATTTACGTATTATGTATATATTGTTAATGTTGTAAATACAAATCTTTATATGTCTAGAAAGGGTGGTTGTCTCAAGAAAGTAAGAAATACAAGAGTGTGTGTGTGCGTGTGTGTGTGTGCGTGTGTGCGTGTGTGTGCGTGTGTGTGTGTGTGTGTGTGTGTGTGTGCGTGCGTGTGTGTGTGTGTGTGTGTGTGCGCACGTCACGGGCAGATAATGGCCGCCCTAACACGTCTTTCACACTGGCGCATTCTCTTCATTGGCCAAACGGGCTGAGCCACTTTGCGGGTGTGAATGCATGAAATCAATAATTATGTTGTTGACGTGTGACCACTAGGCTGCGCTCTTTAAAGTCACTAAAGACCATGTAAGAACATTTAAAAGCATTTAAGAAGATTTCAAAACATTTAGGAACATTTCAAAACATTTGTTAAAGTTAAAAAGTTAAAGTACCAATGAATGTCACGCACACAATAGGTGTGGCGAAATTATTCTCTGCATTTGACCCATCACTCTTGATCACCCCCTGGGAGGTGAGGGGAGCAGTGAGCAGCAGCGGTGGCCGCGCCCAGGAATAGTTTTTGGTGATTTAACCCCCAATTCCAACCCTTGATGCTGAGTGCCAAGCAGGGAGGTAATGGTCCCATTTGTAGTCTTTTGTATGATTTGAGAACATTTACCAACATTTACCAACATGTAATAGCATTTAAAACATTTAAAACATTTAAAACATTTAAAAACATTTAAAAGCATTTAAGAGCATTTAACAACATTTAAAAACATCTAAAACATTTAAAACATTTAAAAACATTTAAAAACATTTAAAACATTTAAAAACATTTAAGAACATTTGCCAACATTTAAGAACATATAAAAACATTTCAAAACATTTAAGAACATGTACCAACATTTACCAACAATTAAGAACATTTAAAGCATTTAAAACCATTTAAGAACATTTAAGAATATCTAAAAACATTTAAAAAAAAGTTTTATATTTAAAAACTTTTAAGAACATTTTACAACATTTTAAAACATTTAAGAACATTTTAGAACATTTACCAACATTTAGGAACATTTAGCATAATTTAAAAACATTTAAGAACTCTTATAAACATGTTATAACATTTAAGAACATTTGAGAACATTTCCCAACATTAAAAAACATTTAACAACATTTAAAACAGTTAAAATATTTAGAAACATTTAAGAACATTTGAGAACATTTACCAACATTTAAGAACATTTAAAAACATTTGAAAATATTTGAAAACGTTTAAAAACATTTAAAAATACTTAAAAACATTAACAACATTTCAGAACATTTACCAACATTTAAGAACATATATAAACCTGTTAGAACATGTAAAACCACTTAAAAATATTTAGAAAAAGTTAAAAACATTTAAGAACATTTAACAACATTTGAGAACATTTACCAACATTTTAGAACATACAATAACATATAAGAACATTTGAGAATATTTACCAACATTTAAGAACATTTGACAATATTTAAAAACTATTAAAAACAATTGAAAATATTTAAAAACGTTTAAAAACATTTGAGAATATTTAAAAACTATTAAAAACAATTGAAAATATTTAAAAACGTTTAAAAACATTTAAACATATTCAAGAACATTTACCAACATTTAAGAGCATGTAAAAACATTTAAGAACATTTAAAAACATTTAAGAACATTTGAGAACATTTACCAACATTTAAAATATTGGGTGTACCCCGCCTTCCGCCCGATTGTAGCTGAGATGGATGGATAGAATTTAAGAACATTTAAAACATTGAAAACATTTTTTTTAAATACTTAGAACATTTATAAACATTTAAGAATATTTACCAACATTTACTAACATTTAAAAACATTTAAAACGTTTAAAAACATTTAAAAATATTCAGAAACATTTAAGAACATTTGAGAACAATTACCAACATTTAAGAACATTGAAAAACATTTAAATCATTTAAAACATTTAGAATATTTACCAACATTTACCAATATTTACCAAAATGTATAAACATTTAAAATGTTTAAAAACATTTAAAAATATTCAGAAATAATTTAAGAACATTTGAGAACAATTACCAACATTTAAAAACATTTAAATCATTTAAAACATTTAAAAAATATTTACAAATTTTAAGAACATTTAAGAACTTTTATAAACATTTTAGAACATTTAAGAATATTTGAGAACATTTACCAACATTTAAAACCATAAAAATCATTAAAATTAATTTAAAAAATTTCAAAACATTTACATATATTTAGAAACATCTAAGAACATTTAAAAACATTCAATAACATTTACAAACACTTGAGGATATTTACCAACATTTAAAAACATATAAAAACATTAAAACACATTTTAGAATGTTTACTAACATTTAAGAACCTTGAAAAAATTTAAAAACATTTAAGAACATTTAAAAATATTTAAAAACATTTAATAACATTGAAGAACATTTAAAGCATTTACAAACATTTAAAACATTTAAAAACATTTAAGAACATTTAAACATTTTTTAAAACATTTTTAAATATTTAAAAACATTTATAAACATTTGAGATTATTTAAGAACATTTGAGAACATTTCTCAACACTTAACATTTATCAACATTTAGAAACATTTAGAAACATTTAAATACATTTAAAACGTTTAAAAACAATTAAATCATTTAAAAACATTTCAAACATTTAAAAATATTTAGAAATTTTAAGAACATTTAAAAACATTTAAGAACTTTTATAAACACGTTAGAACATTTAAGAACATTTGAGAACATTTACCAACATTTAAAACCCATTAAAACATTTTTAAAAACATTTACTGCAACATGTTACACACACACGTTCTGCAACATGTTACACACACACACATTCTGCAACATATTACACACACACACGTTCTGCAACATGTTACACACACACATTCTGCAACATATTACACACACACACACGTTCTGAAACATGTTACACACACATACGTTCTGAAACATGTTATACACACACATACGTTCTGAAACATGTTACACACACACACACACGTTCTGAAACATGTCACACACACACACACATACACAAACATTCCGCAACACGTTACACACAGACATTCTGCAACACGTTGCACACACACGTTCTGCAACACGTTACACACACACGTTCTGCAACATGTTACACACACACACGTTCTGCAAAATGTTACACAGACAAACGTTCTGCAACATGTTACACACACGTTCTGAAACATGTTACACACACACACACATTCCGCAACACGTTACACACACACATTCTGCAACACGTTGCACACACACGTTCTGCAACACGTTACACACACACGTTCTGCAACATGTTACACACACACACGTTCTGCAAAATGTTACACAGACAAACGTTCTGCAACATGTTACACACACGTTCTGAAACATGTTACACACACACACACATTCCGCAACACGTTACACACACACATTCTGCAACACGTTGCACACACACGTTCTGCAACACGTTACACACACACATTCTGCAACATGTTACACACACACATTCTGCAACATGTTACACACACACACACACGTTCTGCAACATGTTACACACACACACACACACGTTCTGAAACATGTTACACACACATACGTTCTGAAACATGTTACACACACATACGTTCTGAAACATGTTACACAGACAAACGTTCTGCAACATGTTACACACACACACACACACGTTCTGCAACATGTTACACACACACACGTTCTGCAAAATGTTACACAGACAAACGTTCTGCAACATGTTACACACACACACACGTTCTGAAACATGTTACACACACACACACACACACATTCCGCAACACGTTACACACACACATTCTGCAACACGTTGCACACACACGTTCTGCAACACGTTACACACACACATTCTGCAACATGTTACACACACACATTCTGCAACATGTTACACACACACACACACGTTCTGCAACATGTTACACACACACACACACACACACACACACGTTCTGAAACATGTTACACACACATACGTTCTGAAACATGTTACACACACATACGTTCTGAAACATGTTACACACACACACACGTTCTGAAACATGTTACACACACATACGTTCTGAAACATGTTAAACACACACACACACGTTCTGAAATATGTTACACACACACACACACACACATTACGCAACACGTTACACACACACATTCTGCAACACGTTACACACACACGTTCTGCAGCATGTTCATGTTACACACACACATTTTGCAACATGTTACACACACACACGTTCTGCAACATGTTACACACACATACGTTCTGAAACATGTTACACCCACATACGTTCTGAAACATGTTACACACACACGTTCTGAAACAAGTTACACACACATACATTTGAAACATGTTAAACACACACACATGTTCTGAAACATGTTACAGACACACACACACACACACATTCCGCAACACGTTAGACACACACATTCTGCAACACGTTGCACACACACGTTCTGCAACACGTTACACACACACGTTCTGCAACATGTTACACACACACATTCTGCAACATGTTTCACACACGTTCTGCAACATGTTACACACACACACACACACACACACGTTCTGAAACATGTTACACACACATACGCTCTGAAACATGTTACACACACACACGTTCTGCAACATTTTACACACACACACACACGTTCTGCAACATGTTACACACACACATTCTGCAACATATTACACACACACACACACGTTCTGCAATATATTACACACACACACATACGTTCTGAAACATGTTATACACACACATACATTCTGAAACATGTTACACACACACACACACACACGTTCTGAAACATGTTACACACACACGCACACACATTCCGCAACATGTTACACACACACATTCTGCAACACGTTGCACACACACGTTCTGCAACACGTTACACACACACGTTCTGCAACATGTTACACACACACACACACACACGTTCTGCCACATGTTACACACACACACGTTCTGCAACATGTTACACACACACGTTCTGCAACATATTACACACACACACATTCTGCAACATGTTACACACACATACATTCTGAAACATGTTACACACACATACATTCTGAAACATGTTGCACACACACACACACGTTCTGAAACATGTTACACACACATACGTTTTGAAACATGTTACACACACACACGTTCTGAAACATGTTACACACACACACACACACATTCCGCAACACATTACACACACACATTCTGCAACACGTTACAAACACACATTCTGCAACATGTTACACACGCACGTTCTGCAACATATTACACACACACACATTCTGCAACATGTTACACACACATACATTCTGAAACATGTTACACACACATACATTCTGAAACATGTTGCACACACACACACACGTTCTGAAACATGTTACACACACATACGTTTTGAAACATGTTACACACACACACGTTCTGAAACATGTTACACACACACACGTTTCACACACACGTTACACACACACGTTCTGCAACATGTTACACAAACACGTTCTGCAACATGTTACACACACACACACACGTTCTGCAACATGTTACACACACACACACGTTCTACAACATGTTACATACACACACACACATTCTGCAACATGTTACACACACACACACACACGTTCTGCAACATGTTACACACACACATTCTGCAACATATTACACACACACACGTTCTGCAACATGTTACACACACACACACACACGTTCTGAAACATATTACACACACACACGTTCTGAAACATATTACACACACACACGTTCTGCAACATGTTACACACACACACACACGTTCTGAAATGTGTTACACACACACACACACACACGTTCTGAAACATGTTACACACACACACACACCCACACACACACACACACACACACACACACACACACACACACACACACACACACACACACACACACACACACACGCACACATTCTGCAACACGTTGCACACACATGTTCTGCAACACATTACACACACGCGTTCTGCAACATGTTACACAAACACATTCTGCAACATGTTACACACACACACACACGTTCTGCAACATGTTACACACACACACGTTCTGCAACATGTTACACGCACACACACACACACATTCTGCAACATGTTACACACACACACACACACACGTTCTGCAACATGTTACACACACACATTCTGCAACATATTACACACACACACATTCTGCAACATGTTACACACACACACACACACGTTCTGAAACATATTACACACACACACGTTCTGCAACATGTTACACACACACACACACGTGTTCTGAAACGTGTTACACACACACACACACACGTTCTGAAACATGTTACACACACACACACACACACACACACACACACACACACACACACACACACACACATTCTGCAACACGTTGCACACACACGTTCTGCAACACGTTACACACACACGTTCTGCAACATGTTACACACACACGTTCTGCAACATGTTACACACACATACGTTCTGAAACATGTTACACACACACACACACACACACACACACACATTCCGCAACATGTTACACACACATACACACACGTTCTGCAACATGTTACACACACACACACACGTTCTGCAACATGTTACACACACACACGTTTTGCAACATATTACACACACACACATTCTGCAACATGTTACACACACACACACACACGTTCTGAAACATATTACACACACACACGTTCTGCAACATGTTACACACACACACACGTGTTCTGAAACGTGTTACACACACACACACACGTTCTGAAACATGTTACACACACACACACACACACACACACACACACACACACATTCTGCAACACGTTGCACACACACGTTCTGCAACACGTTACACACACACGTTCTGCAACATGTTACACACACACGTTCTGCAACATGTTACACACACATACGTTCTGAAACATGTTACACACACACACACACACACATTCCGCAACATGTTACACACACATACACACACGTTCTGCAACATGTTACACACACACACACACGTTCTGCAACATGTTACACACACACACGTTTTGCAACATGTTACACACACACACACACACACACACACACACACACACACACACACACACACACACACACACACACACACACACACACACACACACACACACACACACACACACATTCTGCAACATGTTACACACACACACATTCTGCAACATGTTACACACACAACAACAAACATTAAAGGTATGCACCCCTCATGAATACTGAGTTGGGTATTCTGTCAGTACTATACGTCAAATCCACTTTTATTTTGAAGTCATGGACACGGTAATGTGGTTTATTTTCTACAGCCCGAGCATGAAGTACTTTCCAAAAGATGTATTTGTGTTCAAAATATGTGTAACGATGAGGGCGAGTCCACCTGCTGCAGTTGCATCTGCTGCCCTTCTTTTCACGCAGTTTGCTGCAACACAACACAGGAAGTAGTTAGTGAATGACACTCTCAGCTTCCTCTTCCACCACCTGCCACATAATGGGCCCCTGTGGGGGAGGGCCACGCTCGGGGACAAAGACGCTTGAAGTGCTGCCGTGTCTCGCTGGGGACGACACCAGAAGCACCAGCAGACTGCCTGGAAGAACTAAGTATACCTTTTAAGGACAATAGCAACAATTCCTATGGACAAAAGTCTTTTTTTGGAAATACCCAAGTATGTTTTTATTATTATGGACAAAAATAAAGACAAAAAACACCGTTTTTCAGAATAAAAGTGTTTGTTTTTGAGGGCAAAAGTATGCCTTGTTAACGACAATAGTAGCGTTTCTTATTGACAAACGCATTATTTTCAATTGTTTTTATTATTAAGGACAAAAGTATACGTCAAAGACAAAAGTCTACGTTTTTCAGGACAAAGTCACAAGTTTTTCAGAATAAAAGTTTCAGTTTTTCAGGACAAAAGTGTCAGTTTTTGAGGAAAAAAGTATACATTTTTAAGGACAATAGTAACATTTTTCTAAAGTATTTGTTTTCAACAACAAACAAGTATACAGTTTATTGTTAAAGACAGCTTAAAAAAAGTTTTAATACAAAAGTCTTTGTTTCTAAGGAAAAAGTACACACTTTAGAAATTTAATAACAATTTTTTTTTTTTTTAAAGTGTTGGTTTTTAAGGACAAAGGTATAAAAAAAAAATGTAAGGACAAAAGTATATGTTAAAAGACAACATTTCCAGTTTTTTCAAGACAACCTCTCAGTTTTTCAAAATAAAAGTCTCATACATTTTAAGAAAATTAATTAAAAAAATTATTGAAAAAAAGTATTGGTTTTTAAGGACAAAAGTATACGTTTTTATTTTTAAGAACGAAAGTATATGTTAAAAGACAACATTTCCAGTTTTTCAGGCTAACCTCCCAGCTTTTCAGAATAAAAATCTCAGTTTTTGAGGTCAAAAGTCTCCCTTTTTGAGGACAAAGGTCTCAGTTTTTAAGGACAAAGTCTCAGTTTTTGAGGACAAAGGTCTCAGTTTTTGAGGAAAAAACGTATAAAAAGTTTTAAGGACAATAGTAACATTTTACAAAAGTATTTGTTTTTAACAACAAAAAAGTGTACATTTTTATTGTTAAAGACAGTTTTTAAAATATAAAAGTCTCTGTTTTAATGGAAAAGTTTTTGTTTTTAAGGAAAAAGTACACACTTTAAACATTTAATAACAATTTCTATTTTTTTAAAAGTGTTGGTGTTTAAGGACAGAAGTATAAAAAAAATGTAAGGACAAAAGTATATGTTAAAATACAACATTTCCAGTTTTTCAAGACAACCTCTCAGTTTTTCAAAATAAAAGTCTCAGTTTTAATACAAAAGTCTGTTTTTGAGAAAAAAGTATACATTTTTAGAAAATTAATTTAAAAAAATTATTGAAAAAAAGTATTTGTTTTTGAGGACAAAAGAATATGTTTTTATTTTTAAGAACAAAAGTATATGTTTAAAGACAACATTTCTAGTTTTTCAGGCCAACCTCCCAGTTTTTCAAAATAAAAATCTCAGTTTTTGAGGACAAAGGTCTCAGTTTTTGAGGAAAAACGTATAAAAAGTTTTAAGGACAATAGTAACATTTTCCAAAAGTATTTGTTTTTAACAACAAAAAAGTGTCCATTTTTATTGTTAAAGACCGTTTTTAAAATATAAAAGTCTCTGTTTTAATGGAAAAGTTTTTGTTTTTAAGGAAAAAGTACACACTTTAGACATTTAATAGCAATTTCTATTTTTTTAAAAGTGTTGGTTTTTAAGGACAAAAGTATTTAAAAAAAATGTAAGGACAAAAGTATATGTTAAAAGACAACATTTTCAGTTGTTCAAGACAACCTCTCAGTTTTTCAGAATAAAAGTCTCAGTTTTTGAGGACAAAAGTCTGTTTTTGAGAAAAAAGTATACATTTTTAGGACATTTTTCAGAAGTATTTCTTTTTAACAACAAAAAAGTATAATTTTTTATTGTTAAAGACAGTTTAAAAAAATACAAGTCTCAGTTTTAATACAAAAGTCTTTGTTTTTAAGGAAAAAGTACACATTTTAAGAAGATTAATAAAACATTTTATTGAAAAAAAGTAATGGTTTTTAAGGACAAAAGTATACGTTTTTATTTTTAAGGACGAAAGTATATGTTAAAAGACAACATTTCCAGTTTTTCAGGCTAACCTCCCAGCTTTTCAGAATAAAAATCTCAGTTTTTGAGGACAAAAGTCTCCCTTTTTGAGGACAAAGGTCTCAGTTTTTAAGGACAAAGTCTCAGTTTTTGAGGACAAAGGTCTCAGTTTTTGAGGAAAAAACGTATAAAAAGTTTTAAGGACAATAGTAACATTTTACAAAAGTATTTGTTTTTAACAACAAAAAAGTGTACATTTTTATTGTTAAAGACAGTTTTTAAAATATAAAAGTCTCTGTTTTAATGGAAAAGTTTTTGTTTTTAAGGAAAAAGTACACACTTTAAACATTTAATAACAATTTCTATTTTTTAAAAAGTGTTGGTTTTTAAGGACAGAAGTATAAAAAAAAATGTAAGGCCAAAGTATATGTTAAAATACAACATTTCCAGTTTTTCAAGACAACCTCTCAGTTTTTCAAAATAAAAGTCTCAGTTTTAATACAAAAGTCTGTTTTTGAGAAAAAAGTATACATTTTTAGAAAATTCAATCAATCAATCAATCAATGTTTATTTATATAGCCCTAAATCACAAGTGTCTCAAATTAATTAAAAAAAAATATTGAAAAAACGTATTTGTTTTTAAGGACAAAAGAATATGTTTTTATTTTTAAGAACGAAAGTATATGTTTAAAGACAACATTTCTAGTTTTTCAGGCCAACCTCCCAGTTTTTCAAAATAAAAATCTCAGTTTTTGAGGACAAAAGTCTCCCTTTTTGAGGACAAAGGTCTCAGTTTTTGAGGAAAAACATATAAAAAGTTTTAAGGACAATAGTAACATTTTCCAAAAGTATTTGTTTTTAACAACAAAAAAGTGTCCATTTTTATTGTTAAAGACCGTTTTTAAAATATAAAAGTCTCTGTTTTAATGGAAAAGTTTTTGTTTTTAAGGAAAAAGTACACACTTTAGACATTTAATAGCAATTTCAATTTTTTAAAAAGTGTTGGTTTTTAAGGACAAAAGTATTTTAAAAAAATGTAAGGACAAAAGTATATGTTAAAAGACAACATTTCCAGTTGTTCAAGACAACCTCTCAGTTTTTCAGAATAAAAGTCTCAGTTTTTGAGGACAAAAGTCTGTTTTTGAGAAAAAAGTATACATTTTTAGGACATTTTTCAGAAGTATTTCTTTTTAACAACAAAAAAGTATAATTTTGTATTGTTAAAGACAAGTCTCCCTTTTTGAGGACAAAGGTCTCAGTTTTTGAGGAAAAAAGTATACATTTTTAAGGACAATAGTAACAATTTTCCAAAAGTATTTGTTTTCAACAGCAAACAAGTATACAGTTTATTGTTAAAGACAGCTTAAAAAAAAGTTTTAATACAAAAGTCTTTGTTTTTAAGGAAAAAGTACATATTTTAAGAAAATTAATAACAATTTCAATTGAAAAAAAAATGTAAATTGAATTAAAAAGACAACATTTCCAGTTTTTCAGGACCACTTCTCAGTTTTTCAGGATAAAAGTCTCAGTTTTTGAGAACAAACGTCTCTGTTTTTGAGGACAAAGGTCTCAGTTTTTGAGGAAAAAAGTATACCGGTACATTTTTAAAAGACAATAGTAACATTTTCCAAAAGTATTTGTTTTTAACAACAAAAAAGTTTACATTTGTATAGTTAAAGACAGTTTAAAAAAGTAAAAGTCTTAGTTCCAATACAAAAGTCTTTGTTTTTAAGGAAAAAGTACACATTTTTTAGAAAATTGATAACAATTTTTATTTAAAAAAAAGTATTGTTTTATTTTAAAGACAAAGGCATACGTTAAAAGACAACATTTCCAGTTTTTTAGGACAAAGTCTCAGTTTTTCATTATAAAAGTCTCAGTTTTTAAGAAAAAATGTATACACTTCTAAGGACATTTTTCAGAAGTATTTGTTTTAACAACAAAAAAGTGTAAACTTTTATTGTTAAAGACAGTTTAAAAAAATAAAAGTCCCTGCTTTAATAGAAAATGATTTGTTTTTAAGGAAAAGGTACACACTTTAAAAATGTAATAACAATTTCTATTTAAAAAAAAAGAATTGTTTTTTAAGGACAAAAGAATATGTTAAAAGACAACATTTCCAGATTTTCAAGACAACAGAATAAAAGTCTCAGTTTTTGACGACAAAAGTCTCCATTTTTGAGAAAAAAAGTATACATTTTTAGAAATATTTTCAAAAATATTTATTTTTAACAACAAAAAAGTATAATTTTTTATTGTTAAAGACAGTTTAAAAAAATTAAAGTCTCAGTTTTAATACAAAAGTCTTTGTTTTTGAGGAAAAAAGTATAAATTTTTAAGGACAATAGTAACATTTTCCAAAAGTATTTGTTTTTAACAACAACAAAGTTTACATTTTTATCTTTAAAGACAGTTAAAAAAAATAAAAGTCTGAGTTTTAATACAAAAGTCTTTGTTTTCAGGAAAAAGTACACTTTTTTAGAAAATGTATGACAATTTCAATAGAATTTTTTTTTAAATTGAATTCAAAAGACAACATTTCCAGTTTTCCAGGACAACCTCTCAGTTTTTGAGGACACAAGTCTTTGTTTTTGAGGACACAAGTCTCAGTTTTTGAGAAAAAAAGTATACATTTTTAAGGACATTTTTCATAAGTATTTGTTTTTAACAACATAAACATATACATTTTTATTGTTAAAGACAGTTTTTAAAAAAATACAAGTATTTGTTTTTAAAGAAAAAGTACACATTTTAAAAAGATTAATGACAATTTTTATTGGAAAAAAAAAGGATTGTTTTTTAAGGACAAAAGTATACATTTTTATTTTTAAGGGCAAAAGTAAACGTTAAAAGACAACATTTCCAGTTTATCAGGCCAACCTCTCAGTTTTTCCAGAATAAAAGTCTCAATTTCTGAGGACAAAAGTCTCAGTTTTTGAGAAAAAAAGTATACATTTTTAAGGACATTTTTCAGAAGTATTTGTTTTTAACAACAACAACGTATACATTTTAATTGTTAAAGACAGTTTTTAAAAAATACAAGTCTTTGTTTTTAAGGAAAAAGTACACATTTTAAGAACATTAATGACAATTTTTATTGTAAAAAAAGTATTGGTTTTTAAGGACAAAAGTATACGTTTTTATTCTTAAGGACAAAAATATACATTAAAAGACAACATTTCCAACAACATCAGGACAACCTCTCAGTTTTTCCACAATAAAAGTCTCAGTTTTTGAGGACAATATTCTCAGTTTTTGAGAAAAAAGTATACATTTTTAAAGGACAATAAAAAAAAATGTATTGATTAAAAAAACAAACTTTTTAAGGACAAATGTATACTTTAAAAACAAGTCTTAGTTTTTCTGAATACAATTTAAGTTTTTAAGGAGAAAAGTCTTAGTTTTTGAAGAAAAAAGTATACATTTTTAAGGGCAGTAGTAGCATAAATCCTGCTTGTCTTCTGGAACATGATTAAGTTTGCAACATATTTTAGTTTGGAGCATGTTTAAGTTTGGAACATATTTTATTTTGGAACATGTTTTATTTTGGAACATGTTTTTGTTTTGAACCATGTTTGATTTTTGAAAATACTTAAGGTTTGGAACATCTTTAAGTTTCGAACATATTTGATTTTTGATTTTTTTTTTTGGTTTGGGACATGTTCAGGTTTGGAACATATTTGATGTTTGAACATGTTTGAGTTGGGAACATGTTGTTGGTCAGTTAGCAGTGGATGGTGTTTGTGGCACAGTCTTAGCGGGGGGGGGGGGGGGGGGGGGGGTGATTCATAGCTTGTGAAGCATCTGCTGTTTAAACAACATGTTGGATGTGCATCATCACATATCATTAATATTACATATTTACTAATTCTTATGGAACAAGTTATCATTAATTATACATATAATAGTACATGTACTAGTCATAATGTAACAAGTTATCATTAATAATACATATAATAGTACATATACTAGTCATAATGTAACAAGTTATCATTAATAATACATATAATAATACTTTTACTAGTTCTAATGTAACAAGTTATCATTAATAATACATATCATAGTACATTTACTAGTTCTAATGTAACAAGTTATCATTAATAATACATATCATAGTACATTTACTAGTTCTAATGTAAAAAGTTATCATTAATAATACATATAATAGTACATTTACTCGTTCTAATGCAACAAGTTATCATTAATAATACATATAATAGTACATATACTAGTTCTAATGTAACAAGTTATCATTAATAATACATATACATATACTAGTTCTAATGTAACAAGTTATCATTAATAATGCATATAATAGTACATTTACTAGTTCCAAGTCATCATTAATAAAACATAGAATAGTACATTTACTAGTCATAAGGTAAAAAGTTCTCATTAAACATACATATAATAGTATATTTACTAGTTCTAATGTAACAAGTTATCATTAATAAAACATATAATAGTACATTTACTAGTTCTAATGTAAGAAGTTATCATTAATAAAACACATACAAGTTCATTTACTAGTTCTAATGTAACAAGTTATCATTATTAATACATATAATCGTACATTTACTAGTTCTAATATAACAAATTATCATTAATTATACATATAATAGTACATTTACTAGTTCTAATGTAACAAGTTATCATTAATAATACATATAATAGTACATGTACTAGTTCTAATGAAACAAGTTATCATTAATAATACATATACTAGTACATATACATATACTAGTTCTAATGTAACAAGTTATCATTGATAAAACATATACAAGTACATATACCAGTTCTAATGTAACAAGTTTTTATTGATAAAACATATACAAGTACATATACTAGTTCTAATGTAACAAGTTATCATTAATAAAACATATACAAGTACATATACTAGTTCTAATGTAACAAGTTATCATTAATAAAACATATACAAGTACATATACTAGTTCTAATGTAACAAGTTATCATTAATAATACATATACAAGTACATATACTAGTTCTAATGTAACAAGTTATCATTAATAAAACATATACAAGTACATATACTAGTTCTAATGTAACAAGTTATCATTAATAAAACATATACAAGTACATATACTAGTTCTAATGTAACAAGTTATCATTAATAATACATATACAAGTACATATACTAGTTCTAATGTAACAAGTTATCATTAATAAAACATATACAAGTACATATACTAGTTCTAATGTAACAAGTTATCATTAATAAAACATATACAAGTACATATACTAGTTCTAATGTAACAAGTTATCATTAATAAAACATATACAAGTACATATACTAGTTCTAATGTAACAAGTTATCATTAATAATACATATACAAGTACATATACTAGTTCTAATGTAACAAGTTATCATTAATAAAACATATACAAGTACATATACTAGTTCTAATGTAACAAGTTATCATTAATAAAACATATACAAGTACATATACTAGTTCTAATGTAACAAGTTATCATTAATAATACATATACAAGTACATATACTAGTTCTAATGTAACAAGTTATCATTAATAAAACATATACAAGTACATATACTAGTTCTAATGTAACAAGTTATCATTAATAAAACATATACAAGTACATATACTAGTTCTAATGTAACAAGTTATCATTAATAAAACATATACAAGTACATATACTAGTTCTAATGTAACAAGTTATCATTAATAAAACATATACAAGTACATATACTAGTTCTAATGTAACAAGTTATCATTAATAATACATATACAAGTACATATACTAGTTCTAATGTAACAAGTTATCATTAATAAAACATATAATAGTTATAATGTAAGAAGTTGGTGCTTATGAGTAAGAATTCTTGAAAAAGATAAATCAATTGTTCTCAGGGATGCTGTAAGACCTCCTTTTTTCTTCAGTCCTTTCCAGTCAGGCAAAGCGTAGTGCTACCTATTTGCCTCCGAGTACATGAGAAATCATATTTGTGTTCTCTTTCATGCTCGGTCCATTTAAGTCCTTCCTTCTTCCTGACTTCAGAGTGAAGCGATACAAGCCTCGGCGTGCCTGATATTTCCCATCATGCACGCTGCTGATGGCTTTCTTGTCATCTCACACGCAGCAAACTCCCAAGCAGGAGACGAAGCTTCAGTGGAGAAATGAAGATGAATTTGCATAACAGACCAGCCTTGTTGTTGACGTCCGGTATCGCTTTGATATCAGCAGAAATAAACATGTACGTGATGATGTGATGAAAGTATATTCATTTGATACTTGTTCATATTGACAAATGTGCTCTTTTATTGTTCAAGGATGATTACCTATGTCTAGTTTGTGTGCTATTGTGTGCTTAGCTGTTGTGTAGCTGCTAGCTCTTGGTTGCCGATAACCTAGCATGTTTACTTTTGTAAATTACTTTACTAAATTCTAGGAAATTGTGTGTTTATTGGAGGACATTTAGATGTTAACTGTCTGTCCAGTTTTACACTGCAAGACTGCTTGTATCACAAATTATATCACACTCAAGTAAACACTCTGCAGGACTGCTTGTATCGCACATGATATCACACACAAGGAAACAGACTGCAGGATTGCTTGTATCGCACATGATATCACACACAAGGAAACAGACTGCAGGACTGCTTGTATCGCACATGATATCACAAACAAGGAAACAGACTGCAGGATTGCTTGTATTGCACATGATATCACACACAAGCAAAGACGCTGCAGAACTGCTTGTATCGCACATGATATAACACACAGGTAAACATGCTGCAGGACTGTTTGTATTTCACATGATAACCCACACAAGTGAACACGCTGCAGGACTGCTTGCATCGCACATGATATCACACACAAGTAAACACGCTGCAGGACTGTGTGTATCACACATGACATCACACATAATTAAACAAGCTGCAGAACTGCTTATATCACACATGATCTCACACACAAGTAAACACGCTGCAGGACTGCTTGTATCGCACATGCTATCACACACAAGTAAACACGCTGCAGGACTGCTTGTATCGCACGTGATATCCCACACGGGTAAACACTCTGCAGGACTGTTTGTATCACACATGATATCACACACAGGTAAACATGCTGAAGGACTGCTGGTATTGCACATGATATCACACACAAGTAAACATGCTGCAGGACTGCTTGTATCGCTCATGATATCACACACAAGCAAAGACGCTGCAGGACTGCTTGTATCGCACATGCTATCACACACAAGTAAACACGCTGCAGGACTGCTTGTATCGCACGTGATATCCCACACAAGAAAACACGCTGCAGGACTGCTTGTATCGCATATGATAACACCCACAAATAAACACACTGCAGGACTGCTTGTATCACACATGATATCACACACAAGTACGCACGCTGCAGGAATGCTTGTATCGCACATGATATCCCACACAAGTAAACATGCTGCAGAGTTGCTTGTATCGCACATGGTATCAAATACAAGTAAACACGCTGCAAGACTGCTTGTATTGCACATGATATCACACACAAGTAAACACGCTGCAGGACTGCTTGTATCGCATATGATGTTACACACTGGTAAACACGCCGCAGGACTATTTGTATATCGCACATGATATCACACATAATTAAACATGCTGCAGGACTGCTTGTATTGCACATGTTAACACCCACAAGTAAACACGCTGCGGGACTGCTTGTATCGCACATTAAATCACACACAAGTACACACGCTGCAGTAATGCTTGTATCGCACATGATATCCCACACAAGTAAACATGCTGCAGAATTGCTTGTATCGTACATGGTATCAAACACAAGTAAACACGCTGCAAGACTGCTTGTATTGCACATGATATCACACACAAGTAAACACGCTGCAGGACTGCTTGTATCGCACATGATTTTACACACTGGTAAACACGCTGCAGGACTATTTGTATCGCACGTGATATCACACACTAGTTAACACGCTGCAGGACTGCTTGTATCGCACATAATATCACACACAAGTACACACACTGCAGGAATGCTTGTATCGCACATGATATCCCACACAAGTAAACATGCTGCAGAGATGCTTGTATCGCACATGGTATCAAACACAAGTAAACACGCTGCAAGACTGCTTGTGTTGCACATGATATCACACACAAGTAAACACGCTGCAGGACTGCTTGTATCGCACATGATGTTACACACTGGTAAATACGCTGCAGGACTATTTGTATCGCACATGATATCACACACTAGTTAACACGCTGCAGGACTGCTTGTATCGCACATGATATCACACACTAGTAAACACGCTACAGGACTGCTTGTATCGCACATGATATCACACATGTCATATGCAAGCACATACAGTATAATACTTGTTTATTGCTGATATCAAACAGATATCCAATATAAACATTGGATCGGAACATCCCTTGTAATACGTGTCCTTCATTGAACAATAAGAAAGCACATTTGTATCAAATAATTAAAGTTACATATTACTTACACATACAAAATATTAGAATGGACCCAGTAACAAACGTGTCCGCATCATTACACTTACAGAGTCATGAGCCTAACTTCATGAATTATTGTGGCCACTAGGTGTCGCCAAAAACAATTACCACTCCACTTCAACTTAAAAACAGCATAAGTCTATTCCAGGCAGTTAATAATACATATGTTAATGTTTTTCAAAGCTACCATTGTCCTCGGTTTGACTCAGTTCATTTGATCAAACATTTTCTAACATTCCACACTACTAAATAATACAAAACCCAAAACCAGTGAAGTTGGCACGTTGTGTAAATGGTAAATAAAAACAAAATATAATGATTTGCAAATCATTTTCAACCTAAATTCAATTGAATAGACTGCAAATACAAGATACTTAACATTCAAACTGGTAAACTTTGTTATTTTTTTTGCAAATATTAGCTCCAATGGATTTTGATGCTTGCAACATGTTTCAAAAAAGCTGGCATAAGTGGCAAAAAAGACTGAGAAAGTTGAGGAATGCTCATCAGACACTTATTTGGAACATCCCACAGGTGAACAGGCTAATTGGGAACAGGTGGGTGCCATGATTGGGTATAAAAGCAGCTTCCATGAAATGCTCAGCCATTCACAAACAAGGATGGGGCGACGGTCACCACTTTGTCAACAATTGCGTGAGCAAATTGTCCAACAGTTTAAGAACAACATTTCTCAACGAGCTATTGCAAGGAATTCAGGGATTTCACCATCTACGGTTCAGAGAATCTGGAGAAATCACTGTACATAAGCGGCAATGCCCGTGACCTTCGATACCTCAGGCGGTACTGCATCAAAAACCGACATCAGTGTGTAAAGGATATCACCACATGGGCTCAGGAACACTTCAGAAAACCACTGTCAGTAACTACAGTTTGTCGCTTCATCTGTAAGTGCAAGTGTCATGTATGTGTAATCATGTTTTGTTTTAGTCATGTTTTGTTTTGTTTAATTATTGGACTCTTTAGTTTCCGGCTTTTCACTCCCTTGTCTTGTTTCCATAGTTACCCATTAGTTTCACCTGTTCCACGTTTGGACTCATTGTGCACTCTTGTTTGTCACCATAGCAACCCATTAGTTTCCACCTGCCCTCACAACTCACGCACCTATCTTTAATCATGTCACTATTATTTAAGCTTCCAGTTGCCAGGCTGTCTGTCTGGCGACATCATACCCGTCACAATCTGTTTACCTCTGCGCACTTCATGCCACGTCCAAGTAAGTTTTTGTTTATTAATGCCACAGTTAGTGTTTCTGTTTCATTGTTCATAGTTTCTGCCTTTGTGCAAGTTTTGTGTTTATAGCCAAGTTTTGTACCTCCACTGTGAGCGCCTTTTGTTTGTTTCTTTTTTTTGAGTGTTAAAATTAAATATGTCTTCACCTTCACGCCATGTCTGGTCCAAATAATTTGCACCACGGGAGAACAAACCACGCCATAGTCCTAGTCGTGACAGCAAGTTAAAACTCTACTATTCAAAGCCAAAGCCATTTATCAACAACGCCCAGAAACGCCGCCTGCTTCGCTGGGCCAGAGCTCATCTAAGATGGACTGATGCAAAGTGGCTAAAGTGTTCTGTGGCTTCATAGTAAAAGAGTGCGGGTACTGGTTTTTGGAGCAACATATGTTGCCATCCAAGCAACGTTATCATTGACGCCCCTGCTTATTTCAGCAAGACAATGCCAAGCCACGTGTTACAACAGCATGGCTTCATAGTAAAAGAGTGCGGGTACTAGACTGGCCTGCCTGTAGTCCAGACCTGTCTCCCATTGAAAATGTGTGGCGCATTATGAAGCCTAAAATACCACAACGGAGACCCCCGGACTGTTGAACAACTTAAGCTGTACATCAAGCAAGAATGGGAAAGAATTCCACCCGAGAAGCTTAAAAAATGTGTCTCCTCAGTTCCCAAACGTTTACTGAGTGTTGTTAAAAGGAAAGGCCATGTAACACAGTGGTAAAAATGCCCCTGTGCCAAGTTTTTTGCAATGTGTTGCTGCCATTAAATTCTAAGTTAGTTATTATTTGCAAAATAAAAATGTGTTACTCAGTTTGAACGTTAAATATCTTGTCTTTGCAGTCTATTCAATTGAATATAAGTTGAAAAGGATTTGCAAATCATTGTATTCTCTTTTTATTTACCATTTACACAACGTGACAACTTCACTGGTTTTGGGTTTTGTACAAGTATGTATGATTCCTGCTGATATGGTATCTGATTAATATCAGTATCGGCCAATACTCAAGACTACAACATCAGTATCGCATGGTAAGTATATGTGTTTGTGACTTTGTGTATTCATATCTTGAAGTTCTCCCACTTTTACTACAATAATAACCAGGTACATCCTTTCAAGCTGTAAATACTTGGAAGTTTTGCTTGTGTTGTAGTTTATGCAATTTTTTTTTTTAATGTGACTTAAACCGTTTACAGAAGACAGTCGAGAAGACATGATTTTGTAAACAGGGAAGATTGTGTTGAAAGAGAAAAGAAGTAGTTTGTCATTAGCATGCGAGTATTGTAAACTTTCCATCTTTGCAGTGGTGATCTTGGTGCTCATACTTGACAGACAAGAGACCGGCTGTGTGGAATACCAAGTGGCTTTGCATGTTCATATTAGCACACAATGTATAGCCTATTTGTGTGTGTGTGTGTGTGTGTACGCACACACATACACCATCCCCAAGCTCTGGCCACTTACGCACAATCACACACTGGTACACACACATCCATTACCCAAGCAGTTGTCAGTCACAAACACACATATTAACATTCACGCTCACACCCTCTCACATAATCACTTGAATGCACAAACACACGTCTACATGTATACATACATACGCACACATAAACACATGCAAATTCCCCCTTCAAGCCCACAAAGGCGTGCAGATATCAGAAACGCCAAGTATTCAAAGGCCGACGGATCTCGGAGATACACGGAAGAGTTTGTGTGCTAATCTGGGACGCACACTGTGTTGGCATGTTGTGGTGTTTAAACACACAAAACACAAACCTGCGTTCTGCTAAATGATTTGCTTCCTCCTCCTTCTCCTCCTCCTTCTCCTTCTTCTTCTTCTCCTTCTTCTTCTTCGCGCTTATGAATAATACAACAATCTCCAGGGAACTTTTGCTTCACATAAATACGAATTTAGATGGAAAATTACATGATTCATCTCACGCTTCTGCTGTGGGAGGGAAGGAGTCACAGTTCACTTGGAGTAGTTGTAGTACTAGTAGTTGTAGTTGTAGTACTAGTAGTAGTAGTAGCAATAGTAGTAGTAGCAATAGTAGAAGCAATAGAAGTAGTAGTAGTAGTAATAGTAGTAGTAGTAGTAGTAGTAGTAGAAGCAGTAGCAGTGGTAGTAGTAATAGTAGTAGTAGTAGTAGTAGTAGCAGTAATAGTAGTAATATCAATATCTGTAGTAGCAGCAGTAGTAGTAGTAGTAGTAGTAATATCAGTAGTAGTAGTTAGTAGTAGCAGTAGCAGCACTACTAGTAGTAGTAGTAGTTGTTGTACGAGTAGTAGCAATAGTAGTATTAGTAGAACTAGTAGTAGTAATAGTAGTAGTAGTAGTAGTAGTAGTAGCAATAGTAGTAGTAGTAGTAGTAGAAGAAGCAATAGTCGTAGTAGTAGTAGTAGTAGTAGCAATAGTAGTAGTAGCAATAGTAGAAGCAATAGAAGTAGTAGTAGTAGTAATAGTAGTAGTAGTAGTAGAAGCAGTAGTAGTAGTAATAGTAGTAGCAGTAGTAGTAGAAGCAGTAGTAGTGGTAGTAGTAATAGTAGTAGTAGTAGTAGCAGCATCAGCAGTAGTAGTAGTAGTAGTAGCAGTAGTAGTAGTAATATCAATATTAGTAGTAGCAGTAGTAGTAGTAGTAGTAATATCAGTAGTAGTAGTTAGTAGTAGCAGTAGCAGCACTACTAGTAGTAGTTGTTGTTGTTGTTGTTGTTGTTGTTGTTGTTGTACGAGTAATAGCAATAGTAGTATTAGTAGAACTAGTAGTAGTAGTAGTAGTAGTAGAAGCAGTAGTAGTAGTAGTAGTAATAGTAGTAGTAGTAGCAATAGTAGTAGTAGTAGTAGTAGAAGCAATAGTCGTAGTAGTAGTAGTAGTAGCAATAGTAGTAGTAGTAGTAGTAGAAGCAATAGTCGTAGTAGTAGTAGTAGTAGCAATAGTAGTAGTAGTAGTAGTAGTATAAGAAATAGTCGTAGTAGTAGTAGTAGCAATAGTAGTAGTAGAAGCAATGGTCGTAGTAGTAGTAGTAGTAGTAGTAGCAATAGTAGTAGTAGTAGTAGTAGTAGTAGCAATAGTAGTAGGAGTAGTAGTAGTAGCAATAGTAGTAGGAGTAGGAGTAGTAGGAGTGGTTAGTAATTGTAGTATTATTAGTAGCAATAGCAGTAGTTGTAATAGTAGTAGTAGTAGCAATAGTAGTAGGAGTAGGAGTAGTAGGAGTGGTTAGTAATCGTAGTACTAATAGTAGCAATAGTAGTAGCAATAGTAGTAGCACTAGTAGTAATAGAATCAGTAGTAGTAGTAGTAGTTAGTAATAGTAGTACTAGTTGCAGTAGTAGTAGTTGTAGGAGTAGTAGCAATAGTAGTATTAGTAGACCTAGTAGTTGTAGTACTAGTAGTAATATTAGTAGTAGTAGTAGCAATAGTAGTAGGAGTAAAAGTAGTTGGAGTGGTTAGTAATCGTAGTACAGTAGTAGAAGCAATAGTCGTAGTAGTAGTAGTAGTAGTAGCAATAGTAGTAGTAGCAATAGAAGTAGTAGTAGTAGTAATAGTAGTAGTAGTAGTAGAAGCAGTAGTAGTAGTAATAGTAGTAGCAGTAGTAATAGAAGCAGTAGTAGTGGTAGTAGTAATAGTAGTAGTAGTAGCAGCATCAGCAGTAGTAGTAGTAGTAGCAGTAGTAGTAATAATATCAATATCAGTAGTAGCAGCAGTAGTAGTAGTAGTAGTAGTAATATCAGTAGTAGTAGTTAGTAGTAGCAGTAGCAGCACTACTAGTAGTAGTAGTAGTTGTACGAGTAGTAGCAATAGTAGTATTAGTAGAACTAGTAGTAGTAGTAGTAGTAGAAGC